>NC_056737.1:1394893706-1394941206 GCF_019279795.1 Protopterus annectens | reverse complement strand
GAACAGCAGGGGACTCAGGACACATCCTTGAGGTACTCCAGTGTTCAGTGTGATGCTCATGGAGGTGTTGTTGCCTGCTCATACCTTTTGTGGTCTGTCAATAAGAAAGTCCAGAATCCAGTTGCATAAAGATAGATGGTATCTATAAATGTTATATGCTTGTCTTTCCCAGAATTCATATTTTCAGTAATCTGACAAATCCATTACCACTCTTTGACCACTAGGAATATTGCAACATGTACAGTGACAATCACTGTGGTCAAGACCCTGTGGTCAACAAACGGCTTGAGGGCAAGAAGAAGGTGCATGTCATTAAAAGCAATCCCTTTCATAATATATGTTAGTAAAAGGAAAGTTATGTCCAAAGGCTAAGTTCAGGTAATATCAAACCAACAGAATTGTAAAATGAAAATGCATGTTAAACAGAACAGTAATAGGGACCAAAATTATTTGGATAGCTTCAGGAATTGCAGAACTACAATATTAATAATGGTAGAATTATAAGAATTATGTAATGTAACTCACAGTACAGTTTAAGAGAATAAAGCATTTAATAATGAATCAGCCCATGAAATTACTTCAGCGGGCATGCATCAAAACCTGTAATAGTAGATAATTATAATCAATCAAATTTAGTTAACATTTATTTATTTCCTTACTTCTATATTAAACCAAACTAGTCCTTCTTGGAACCTTTTTAGACATTACCCAGAAATAAATGCAAAGTAGACATACACAGCCCAGACAACCCGGAATTCACTAATAAGTGAGTACATAACTCTCAGTCAACAATGAAGTGAGTAAGTGAACTGTTAGAAAATACCAACTCAAACTAGCATGCTTGCACAAAATGGGGATCAAGCTGGGGAAAGATCAAGCCAAGTAAAAACAAGTCCATTTCATCAGCTTTTGAATGCAACTAAATAGGTTTTGCAGAACAAAAGAAAACGGAAGTCTATTGTTATCCATCCTTGGCTGTGCTCACCCAGATAATTATGAGTAAAGAATGACTACTATAACTTTTAAATTGGCTCCATGGTATGGAGAGCTAAATGTGAAATGCTCCCTTCTTTCTAATGGTTATCATGGAGCAGAGGGCTGATGGTGATTCTCAGGCAGCAAAGAATGGTCACTAGGGCTGTCAGCTAGGCTATACCACCTGCCTTTGCCCTGAAATGAATGGGACAATTGGTTAAGGGCAGAGCAGCCATCAGGCAAAAAGTGATGCTTTACTGAACAATGTTGAGAATGAAGTAATTCTTCATGGGCAAGGTCGTTATAAGTCAGTTACGCAATATGGCAAAGACAAGGAGAATGTGAAGACATTTAAAAATGACAATATCTCTAACTTTGATATGTTTCATTTTGACCTATACCCTTGACACACCAGGTATTAAGGATGTTATAAGGAACAATTGGTATATCTTGGAAGGTGACCCAGTAGTGAGCAGCATAATAGGTGAGGAACCTGATTTTCCTAACAAAAGAATGGGTGATTTGAAAAATAGTTTCGAGTACACTTCCAGTACTAGGAATGATACCACCATTCAAGTGAGAGACACTTTTTCCTTCTAACAAGCATAATCAGTGTAAGCTAATATCCAATTCAACCTCATTTTTTGTCTCAGTATGGAGAGGAATTATTAGGCTATAAATTATTGTAGTTGTGAGACCAATAATGTGATGTACACAGCAGAATGTTTGACATGTCAATATTTTTATATTGGGTACACCACAGGAAAATTAAAATCGAGGATATATGAACATTGTCACACTAAAAAGAACATAATAAGAATACTTTATTTAAACAATCAAATGTAAAAAACTTTTAAAAAATTTATTTTTCATATGACTGATATCAATGAACCAGATATCAGGGGGATGCTGAAAATCTTTTAGATTCTAAGGAATATGAATGGCAAACAAAATTAGATGCCATGCACAAAACAGGTCTTAATGACCATATTAATTATAAGTATGTTAAAGATAGAGAAATTAAGAAGGAAATGAAATATTTGTATTTAAATTTAATTTATTTATTTATTTATTTATTTATTTATTATAAATGTCATATACATAACAATTTGGTTAAATGATTGTATGACTTTTTTATTTCAGTTGTAACACTGTTTTAACATAGGACCTGCGGTGGTGGTGCTGCAGTAGCATTGTCGCCTCACAGTAAGACAGTTGTCCTGTTCGATTCTCAGCTAAAGCGTCTTCTGTCTGGAGACATGCGTGAATGGGAGTAGTGCATCCTGGCTGGCAACTCAGTCCATAAAAATCTACTGCCAATCATTAGCGGACCGGAGTTTCGCTGTGGCGACCCCTAACCGGGAAAAAGCCGAAAGATACAACAACTGTTTTAACATAGGAATTTGCATTTGTTAATAGATAATATCAGGTTTTTGAAGAGTATTTAATTAAGAATTATTTGATGTTTTCCAGAGTCTGATGAAGTCTGAATGATTTGGATGAAAGTGCTTACTCTGCTTTTATTTGAGTTAATTATTAATAAATATTGGTACTTAATTGGCTTTAGCCTGTGTCGAACTGCATTTTTTGTTCTCTTCGGTTTTAAGTTCTGAGCCATTGTCCAACTTGTTTGTTTTTGATCTTTATTGAATTAGCAGGTATGACATATGCAATCTTGCATTTAGATAAATGAAAACAAACCATAATGACATACTTTCAGTTGCAAACTTTATATGTCGAATATAATCTTCTATACAGAACATTACATAGCTCATTCAAGTCTTGCCTGCCCTTAAACCTTATTCCTCCCCAAAACATTATTCTGCATGTATTGTTCTCACAATTTCCATTCTTTCTATGTAATCTGAACCTTTCTTTTTCTAAAGATCCCATTTCCAGATGTTTTGTCCTTGATACTATCTTCACTACTTCTAGCACCGCTAGTTTAGACTTTGATTTTCATTTTCTAGTAATTGCTTTTTTGGCACCAAGCACAATTTAACTCAGCAAGGCCTTACTATGCCTAGACAATTCTGTATCACAGCTCAAAAAAACCAAATAATTTCCTTAGTTACATAGCTGGCTCACCTAGTGTCTCGGACAGAGAAGTCTGCATGAAAATTTTAAGACTGCCAACTCATTACACTCCCAAAAAATATGTTCCCAATTTTCTCTCTCTTCCACATCACACCTCCAACATTTGTAGTCTACGTGAGGAAAAGTTCTTTGGAGTCTACTTGGGGTATAAAAACACCTATGCAAATATTTCCAAGTGAAAATTGTAAACCTTGACTTTGTTGCATTTTTGGGAGCCATACATATATCCTTCCATTATTCATTTGAGAACTCTTCCCAATCCTTTCTAACCTCCTCTGATTGATTCTCATAGTTATAGTGCAATATTTTTTTAACAGTAACTTTTGTTCTAGTTTCTACTAAAAACTATACCAATATTGGTCTTTCACTTAGGATCCCCTTATTCCCCTCTCTGCCTATAATCTGATATAAATTCTCTAACCTGCTGCCCAAATGTATTCTTCGACTTTTCCCATTCAGTTACCTTTACCTCCATAATTTGCTCCCAATACCTTGGTTCCTTTGCCAGTTTTCTCCAGTAAATTTTAGCCCCCCCCTTGCCTATTTTCTGTACCCTGATTACAGTCGTTTATATTGGCAGAACATCATTTCTCCATTCCTGTGTTGAATTAGTTCTTAGAATTCTTTCTGTTACTTTATGAGTATAATATTCTGTATAGTTATTGTTATTCTACTAAAGGATTTGTATTCAAAATACCAGTCTCAACTTGTTTCATGAGCCCCCCCCCCATTTCATCACCATTCCTTTCCACCTTGAATCATAGGTTTCTGTTTATGCTATGTGTAGGAGCCTTAACCGTATAGCTCTGAAATACCCCTTCCAATCAGTTATCCCAAACCATCTTTTTCTATTGGAAGGATCAACCTATCCCACTTGAATCTTCCCCTCTTCCCCTATCAGATAAAACCCTTCAACTGTTTATTAACTGCTATACACATCTTTGCCTCTGGTTGATAAAAGTATGCCTGACTTGCTTATAAAACTAAAGGGACTGGAAACATTTTCACTGCTTGTATCTTGATATCCATATCCATAAAACAGAGCTTCCAGTTTCTCAATTTTTGTATTATCTTTTGTTTAGTCTCTTCCACATATCCTTAGCTGCTGTAACAGAATCCCTTTTAGCCCATACTCCCAAGTAATTTATTTTATCATGTCCCATTAATATGGGTCTTGCTGAGCTGGCCTCATAACCGCTTTGAGTAGTTCTGACTTGACTGGAGCGCTGGAGCGTGTAGATGCAAAAGGATTACACAAACAATTAAAGCCTTTTTAAATCTGTCAAGTGTCTCGCATGGGAATAATCTAGGCAGTGTCAAGAGCCGTCACTTTTCATTTAGCAACATTTTGGTCTGAGGCAATTTGTGCATCTTCTGAATGCATGTCAAATCTGGGACTTCCACCTCTGTATAGCATAGCATATTGCAGCAGAATCTTCAATGAAAACTGTCTACTTTGTTTGTCTAAGGACCTGTCCATCTTTTGTTTGAGCATCTGGGCATGGCTCTTTGATACCTGAGTTCCACCTTGAGACTCTTCAGGAATGGCCTGGATATGTCTCTGGTTACATCTCACAATGGTACCATCCATTGTTTGCACCATGTAGGATCTTGGCTCATTATCTTTTTTTGTATCAAACCATCAGGTATTTCCCACTTTTTCTGCCCCTCATGTTTAATGCACACTGATTGGTCTGACTGAAGAACAGGTAGGTTTGGGTGGAATAGTGTCTATAATAAAAATTCGTACAAAAGTCTTTGCTCATGTCTCATTACAGATTCAGGTAGAATATTTTTTTTTTCAAATTTTTTTTTTTTTAGCATAAGTACATTAGTCCTAATTTGTTTTCCATGTACCAGCTGTGCAGGGCTCAATCCTGTAGCACAGTCTATACTAATATTATAAGACATGAGAGCTCAGTGAGGATCGTGTTGAAGAATCTGTTAACACTTTCAGCCACCTACTGAGCACATACATTGGCTCATGGATAGTGAGGCCTTCACATAATGTGCCTGAAGCTATAGTCCTCTGTAAATATGAACAGTGTACCATTGTTTATAACCAGTTTGATCAAGTATGTCATGATCTGATAACCATGATCATGAATAAGGCAATGATTTGTTGACTAGTTGTGGTTTTCACATGCAATTCTTGTATATCAGAGTCAGTGGAGTGCATCATATAGGACACTTGTCTTTGGTACTAGAAGACCAGATGGCTGTGGGTTTTATTTCCACTCCAGGTAATCAACTTGCTTACACGGTAGTACAGCATTAGGGAAGGATGCTGCATTCCTGAGAACATCACCATTTGGATGAGATTGTAAACTGAGGTTCCATCTGCTTCAGTTGGTGGTAGCTCAGGTGGATGTAAAAGATCCTGCAATACCTATGAAAGAGAGGAGGAAGAAATTCCCCAGAACCCTGGCCAAATTTCCCCATATAACAGAAATACCAAAGCTGATCTCCCCTGAAATGACGCCACTAACTTAGTGGGACTAACCTGGTCAACAAAGGATAAATAAATACATACATACATCTTTGTAGTAGCAGTCCACCACAAGAAGGCAGGTCTTTCCCTTAGGATCATAGGAGTTTAATAGGCTATCGACCCAGAGGTAATTTCAAGCCTAGTCGATTCATCCCAATGTAACACCATAGATATGCTAGTCAGTACCAAAGATTGCATTTAGTAATGACTGTTCATGTCCAGGATGGTTGTGGGTGCTGTCCCAGGTAAGAATTTATGGTGCCCCATACACTCATCCAGGTTCCTCTTGAACAGTGTCATAGAGGTCCTGCTCTGCTTCACATGAACTGGCAGCCTAATCCAAAGACATGGTAGTTGCTTGGAGACAAATCTGTCCCTCCAGCATGTCCTACTTAAGTCACAGGCCATATTTAAGTCCCTGGAATGGGTAGCTCTGGTCCCATTTGATTTACAGATATGCAGCAAGTTCATTAGGTTTGGGTCTGAGATTGCTCTGTAAGCCAGTCATAAGTCTCCCCTAAGAAGTCTATATGATACAGAGTATAGTGACAGGGACTTTAGTCTGATTGTGTACGCACATGCTGGAGTCCCTTGATCTTCTTTGTTAAAAGCCTCTGAAGTCTTTCCAATTGCTGCAGGTGCTTTGTACGATAAATGCCAAATGGGGTATTATACTCAATTATGGGCTGGGTTAGTGCCAAGTATTTAGGGGTTATAACCTCATTTGCTCTCAAGGCAATGACTTTACTAATCAAGTGTGCTACATAGAAACCCTTCCTTATTACATTAGACACATGGTGGTTGAAGTTAAGGTAACAGTCTACTTGTAATCCCAGATCCCTTACCAACTTTGTTGGTACTTAGGGTATCGTTCATGATTTGATAGTGTGAAGGGACATTGTTTTTGCTGAAGGGAATGATGATGCATTTCTTTGCATTCAGTTGAGACCATGACTAAGACACCAGTCATTGGGATGCGTAAGATCCTCCTGGAGTATACTGACATCATTTGGGGATTCAATAATTGCACCCAGTTTGCAGTCATCCGCAAACATGGTCAGCCACAACCCCTTAGTTTTGGCCTGAAGTTCTGAGAAATATATGACAAACAGTAAGGGGCCCAGCACTGACCCCTATGGTACTCCGCTGGTTGATGTGGTGTCACCCACTTTGATAGTGTGTGTCTGGTTTGAGAAGCCAGTTTGCAACCCATTTTACAACAAAGAGGTTTACATTCAGTTTGCTAAGTTTATTGTTAATGCCTGTGTGTGCAATTGTGTCAAAGGCCTTTGCCAAGTTGAGGTATGCCATGTGCACAGATTTGCCCTCATCAATGGCCCTGGTCACATTTTCAAGGAAATCTGCCAGATTTAACAGGCAGGATCTGCCCTTGACAAAGCTGAATTGGATTGGATCCAGGGTTTGGAGTTTTCTTATGTCTTTATTTTTGAGGGCCATAGTGATACATTCCATGGCCTTATAGATGAGGCTGGTCAGGCTTATGGGTCTGTAATTCCAGGGTCTGTTGCTAGACCACCTTTGTGGAGTGGAATAACTGTTGCTGTTCTCCATTCCACAGGACCAAAGTATGTGGCTAGGCTATGATTGAAAATAGTACTTAATGATGTTAGTTCATGTTTTAGCCAGTTTAGAAGACAGTCTGGGATGCCATCTGGTCCCATAGAGGTTGTGTTTTTTGCCTTGGACAAGGCTTTAAGCTCTTCAGATATGTAGGGTGGGGGGAGTTTGGGGGAAGGTTTGTGATAAGTTTGGATGGGTTAAGGCAGTGACATTTTCACCAAACCTATCCTCTAGCAGGTTTGCTATCTCTCTAGTGTGTGTGTGTGTGTGTGTGTGTGTGTGTGTGTGTGTGTGTCTGTGTGTGTGTGTGTGTGTGTGTGTGTTTGTGTGTGTGTGTGTGTGTGTGTGTGTGTGTGTGTGTGTGTGTGTGTGTGTGTGTGTGTGTGTGTGTGTGTGTGTGTGTGTGTATGTGTGTGTGAGATACCGTTAGTCACTAATTCTGCACATTTTTGGATCCTACCTTTTAAGCTACATACGTAGCTGTAAAAGGCCTTATGGTTATTCTTGGCAGTGCTTCATAGGCTTTTCTCAAAGGAGTAATTACAGGATTTGACATATTGATTATTTGCTTATTGAGGCTGGGGTGGATGCTTTTCCATTGTTGGGGCATCACCTTTGTTTTCTTGGACAACTTTTTGTGTTTATTGTAATGTTTGTTTATGTTTGTTTTTACTTGGGGCTCTGGCTTTAATGCTTTCTGATACAGCCGAGTCTATACACTTATGCAAGTGATTGTACAGGGCTGTAGTGCAAGCTTTGGTGTAGCTACCACTTGCAGTTGGGGGGGGGGGGGTTGGAATACATTTATACCTAGGAGTGTAAAGTTTGCCTTGGTGAGGTTTTTAGTCTGATTTTACTCTGTGAGTTCTGGTATTAGTGCCAGCTCAAAGGTGACTGATTTGTGGTCAGATTTAACTAATGAGGGTCCGACAGTTGCAGCTGTGCATCTGTTTGACATGTTAGTGAGGACCAGATCTAGTATGTGTGTTCCTCTTGTCAAGGTATGAACAGTTTTTTGCAGGGCATTTGAGTTAACAAAGTAAAGAAAGTTTGCACTAGCAAGTTAGAGCTAGCATAGGTTTCCCAGTTGATGGGGGGATAATTGAAATCCCCCATAACCAGAGTGTTCAGGAATATTTGGATTCATTCCAGTTTGGTCAAGTAAACTTTGTGCACGTCATGACCTATGGAGGGGGATCTATAACTAGCTATGACTTGAATGGGGGTCTTACTCACAGTAACCTGTACTTGGAGTAACTCCAAGGAGTTGTCCAGTCTAACTAGATGGGAGGTGAATTTATATTGAATATAGATAGAAACACCACCCCCTTTGGTTTTCACACATTTGTTTTGCATTCTGAAGTTGTGGAAGGCATTATAGCCTTGCAAGGCTGGGGTACTCTCTGACGTTTTGAGCCAGGTTTCTGTGACTACAATGACATCTACAGCTTCCAGCGATAGAAGTACTTCCAGGGTAGACATCTACAGCTTCCAAAGATAGAAGTGCTTCCAAGATGTGTAGTTTTTGGTTTAAGCTCCTAGCATTTAGCAGCATGACCTCTATTTTGTTATGACTGGCAAATTTCACATTGGTAAGTTTGTTTTTGAGACCTTGCCTAAAAAAGTCCCTATGGAGGAGGCAAGATCCTTTGCCAGCAGCTGAAAGCCTAGTGGTGCCAGGTGCAAACCACCTCTGTCAAAGCAGTAAGGTTTGTTGACCTTGGCTTCCCAGGCTAATAGAAACTGGATCCTCTTTGAAAGACACCAAAAATGAAGCCAATTATTGAAATCAATCATTTTTTGTTTATACTGTGCCATCATTCTAGGTGAGGTAGTATGCTGCTCAAGGCTAGGGACATACCTGTCTGGGACACATACTCTCAGAGAGCTCAATCATGTCACTCTTCATATAGTCCAGAGAGGTACATCTCAGCTCCTTCACTCCAACATGAACTATGACAGAGTCATAATGGTTTATGTGGCTGACAGACCTGAGTGCATGCAAGATCTGATGGATCTTAGCACTGGACAGGCAGCTGACTATGATTTTCTCCTTGTCCAACCTGATGAGTGGGACATCCATGTGTTTCACTATGGAGTCTCCAGTGACAAGAAAATTTGTTTTTTGAGTGTTACACCTTATGGGCTTGGTAGGTGAGAAAATGGTGTTACTATGTGTCATGGGTGCTGTGGGAACTGTGTTAGTTGCAGTAATCTTGTATTTTGGAGGTCCCTGGTGCTTCAGTAAGATTTTTAAGAGAACCTCCATGTATGTTGATTTTTGTGTTTGGTGAGTACTATGTGCATGAGTAGTGGTGGGTGGGTTGGTTGACAACCTCTTCAGTGTTACTGTTTCATGTGTGAGAGAGCATGGATTCAAGATTCTTGGTACAGATACATCGCTCGCTTTCTCATACTAGAGTGAGTCATTAGTAGAGGTCTGTCAGTGTATATGAGGCAATTGCTGCACTGCCTCAAGAGACCAAAGTTAACAAGGTTGGCAGAAGAAACAAGGGTAGTCCAACTGTCCATAATACTAGGAACTGTTATCACAAAGTGGAGGCTTTTCATGACCACTCAAGGAGGAGTTCAATGGATGGATATTTCTGCCAGGGGGTTTTCTTTGCTGGGGATTTAGTAGGTTATCACTTACTAGCAGCATTTCTTTGACCGGAGAAGTACTAAGGATAAGGGCTCCACTAATGTGCTACAGCTGTATCTAAGAGAAAAAATGGTAAATTTATCTGTCTGGCTATGCTGCACATTTGCTCTGCACTGCACAATGCTGTGTGATGTGCAAATAAGCAGAAACCTGCTCAAAAGAAGGGCTTAAATACCAGGAGCTAAAAACTTGAAAAAGATTCAAAAGGGCCAAGGAGGATGCTTACTTCAAGCCCTAAACCAACCACCCTTCACCATACAGGTTCCAATCAGCACCCTTACCTCACTAGAGTACAGGAGGGCCCTTTCCAATCAAAATGACCTGGAAAATGTGCTAAGAACAAACAGCCACTACAAACAGACCCAGATGTAGCGAACTAGTATATGGACTATGCTACAGCTACTAGCTACCTCATTTTCAGTGCGGAACACTAGAGAATGTTTAACAGCAGAAAAATAGCAGTGAGGCTCTAAAAAATGCTTTAAACAGCAGAAAAACAGCAATGAGACTCTAAAGAATGTTTTAAACAGCTAATAAATCAGTTATTTTAACACTGCCTGGCAGGAAAACCAGAATAAGTAGAACAGATTGCTTTGCAGCAGTGAAAATAGCAAAACCAGCTTAGCAAACAGTGAAAACAGCAATAAAATATGATTTAACAGGCACAGTAAGGCAGACAGTTACAGTACAACAGTGCAGTTTAGTACACAGCATACAAATGCAGTATTAAAGTAGACGGCAGCTAATGAAAAGAGCTACCCTGCTAGACAGGGGTCCAGGGAAGTAAATAGTGTGGGAAGAAATAGCCAGGGAATTGTTATGGCTAGGCTTGTATAGGCCCGAGCGCAGATAGCCTAATACCAACCTGTGAACCTAAGTGCAGAAAATAGTATAAATAAGCAAAAAACAAGCAACTTATGTTTTTTGGGAAGCTCAGAAGCCTCTAGTCATGTGGTATCTCAGCTCAGAGTTGTGGCTGGTAGCCCACCTCAGTTCGGGTCGGTGCAAACAACTCTCATAAGTCAGCAATTATCTTTTCCCAAGGATCTTGTCTTAAAGAGGTTGGAATTGATGGTTCTCTCCTGTGGGATAGTTTACACATAATACATAATTTGCATTTTGATACAAGGTATGCAGTGTCCATGTTGATACTGGGCACTGTACAGACATCTTGGTTGTTTCATAACACTTGACGAGGCCTTGGTGTCACAACTCTCAACTTCTTTATTCAAGAATCATGTACAAATTCAAAGATAATGTGGGTGGGTTAAAGATCCAAATTCAGTCACAATTTTTAACTATTCACCTAATTCATTTAAAATGGTAAAGGAACAACAATTTTTGTAGCACAATGCATTTTCTGAAATGTAAGTATGAAACTGTAATATCTGGCATCATTGACTGACTGTAATCCTTTTTATAATCAAAAGATTTATGAGGGAAAGGGAAAAAATAGGCAAAATAAGGCATGGTATACAAAATCAGGGACAGTTGAAATGTATGCTTGAGTACTTGAATTTGTTTCAATACTTTATGTTGTGAAGATTGCACAACAATTCTGTCTTGGTAGAGTATCAACCCATTGGGTTCAGTCAATGGCATATTATTTGTACTTCACATTTCTGGTCTGTGTGCATGTCCAGTGGCTGGGCCATCCTTCCCTGACATATCTGATGGCTATTTGCAACTTGTTATCATGTTTGTTGGCTTGTTTTAGTTTTCCAGCTTCTTTAGTAGTTACTGGTTGGTTTGTCATAATGATGCACCTTAAGCAGTGACATCTGTGTCTGGTCATATATTGGGTTTTTGGATAACATGCTGATAATGATTCATTGCTTTCCTTGCACATGGATTGCTATAGCATTGCAAAGTCTCAGTTTCATAAGTAACTTTTGGCATATTGGGGGGTACCTTGTTAGTATTGTAGCAAATGATAAGTGGGATCAGTGGTCTGTAGCCAATCTTGAGTTTCAAGGCTTTTAAAACCCCGACAGCTTTCTGTAGAATATTCAGATCCAGATCTTAAAATCATCAGCTCCACAAATAGGCAATGAAAAAATAATATATACCAACCTCAAAATAAACCAAAACAAAACCATCAACATAACTGGATGCTACTTCCCACCTGGCCAAAACATTCCTCCACTAGAAAACCTCCTCAGCTGGTCTACCCACCATCTCCCCCAAGAAACTATAATTTTAGGTGATTTCAATATTGACTGGCAATCCTGTTCTGGCAACCATCCAACCCATCATGTAAACCTTCATGGCTTCACCCAACTAGTCCAATCGCCAACCAGGATAAATAAAAACTCCAGCAAGCACACTACCCTGGATTGGATACTAGTCAGTAAGAGCCCCCAGTCATATATAACAGGCTGCTTATCAGATAGCCTAATGGCCGAAACCGGTATGTTTTTTCTCCTTCTTCCTTCAATAAACAGATTATTGTCCACTGGTTGCTGGCTCTACCACGTTTTTGTATTCCTCTGATGTTCTTGAGCCGTGCAGTAGCCCTACATGCAGGGGTCTGACTGAATTCATCTTGGATTAACTCCCTTGCTGTTGGTCGGTAGCATGCTGTTACTTTCAGGATTTTCTATCCAAGGAAGGATGGATTTTGGTTTGTGTTTGTCACCTAGCAGGACATAAACTTTTCTTTATGGCGTGGGGAAGTCGAATTTGGTACAATTCAGAATAAAACAAATGGTTGCATCCTAATATTGATTTGAATATTATAACAGGTACTGGTTTCCATTTGACTGCTTTGGCCTTTTTTTCTGCAATTTTGCATGCTTCAAACTTGGTGTTCGACAATGTTTATTTATATAACCTAGTGTGATGGTGCTCAATTTTTGTGGCCAACAAGTTCTAGATATATTTTTTATTATTACCAAACAGCAGGGTGTGTGATTAGAACTGGCTCTACATTAGCATACAAATGAAACGATTTGGTTACTTGAAGCGGGCGTTTCATTTTGATTGATAACACCCGATTTGCTTTTGCTGAAGTAATTGTGGATTTTTACAAGGCCACACAAGTCCCAATAATACTTTTTAATACTGGGCATTGAAAGTGCTTGATTTGAACTATTGGGACTCCATCATGGGCATATAAACGGAAGGTCGTGTTATCAAAGTAGAAGCCCTTTCGAATTACAACACCAGCTTGGGTTTGTTGAAACAATTTTGGACTAGTAAGGCCAAACAAGTGTCTAAAACCTTTTCATCAGTGTTCAAGGGGAACTATTGGGTCCGAACTAATGCTAATATACAAATGGAAGATCCTGATATTGTAATTGGATGCCCTGTTGTTTTGTGACATCCGCTTTGTTTTGCTGATTTAATTTTGGACTTTCTGTTTTAAAAAAAATATATATAAGTGAATGTGATGTTTTTTCACTTAACCATAAGCTCCTTCTAAATGTTTAATGTAACATTAGGGTTGAATATTTGATTGATGTTGACAAATTGAACTGGTTAAATGTGGGGATATAAATGACAGGTATTAGGTTTGTAAGTGGATGTCTTCTGGATGCATGTCACTCACTCGTTGTTGCTAACTTTGGACTTTTGGACTTTTTTCCATTACATGTGCGAGTTCTAGGGGCTCCTACACAAGGGTTGTTCTTGGTGGCTATATATCACATTAGAACAGCTACATTTGATTTATAGTGTATATACCTCGATTGTACACCAGATGTCACATATTAGGTGAGTGAGGGATTTATTGATAATTTCAAGTAGATGATTTAATCTGAGTTATTTATCATTTTTAGGAATAGGTGGCTTTTAATCCAGGACATTTATAAAAATACACAAGGTTACCCTTTAGGGATTTAGGACCACTGTATTACAATGCAGGCATCTATTTTACATCATACTTATATCAATAGGTGTCCCCACTTTTAAAATCCTGCATTTAGGAAAATTATGTTCAAACTATAATATATATATAGGTACCCCAATATAATACTGAACTTTGGACTTTTGCAAATTATGATTTCACTCATGGTGTACTAGTCAATTAGTAACTTCCTTTTTATTTGAAATGCTGGTTTGGACACCAAAAAAATCTCTTATTTTTACTGAAATAGAACTGTGGTTTATTGTTGAAACAAGAGGTTTCATTTACTAGAATACTGGCCTGAGGGTTCCTACTTTTAGGGGCATATATAGAAAAACTTAATTGAGCCTGCCAGTCTTTTCAGGAAGTGAAGGTCCTGTCTGGGCGAATGGTTTGGTTACAGTTGGCTACTTGTTTGAAATTATGGTCTTGGGTCCTCTCGCTTTCCAATTATTTAAATTTATCTTCAGGTGAGGTCCCCCCAGTCTTCTGGGACAATATATTAAAAAATTAATAAACAACATTGGATGGCCACAAATAATTTTATTTTTATTATTTTTACTCCTTTGGAACTCAGTACTGTATATGATAAACAGGGACTGTTATTGTTCCATGAAGAAGTAGGAGTAATATTTACGACTCGGGTGGAAACATAGCACTCTAAATAGGGGTCGAGCAAGACTCATTTAACATAGTAGCTTTTATTGTTGACACCCTGATGATCTATGTTCTAAACACATTTTGTGTCAAGTCTTATATACTTTAATCCAACAGGGGCCTGTGTAGTTCTCACAAAGATATTATATTCTGTAAGACTTTTGGTGAGGACCTGGCACTGTTCCAAAAATTTCAGACTCCAGTATTCATTGGTGACTTCCTGTATGCTGTAATAGAATTGATAATATTCATTATGGATATCACAGACTTACTGAGGGGACTCTCAGCTGATAGAAATGATTTGGCAGCTTTTGGACTTACTAATTTGGGGCAAGACATTAATAAGGAAGCTTCAGCAACAATTACCAGTTGTGAAACTTCATTTCATAAATTGAACAAAAGTATGAGGACACCAAGGGCAAATGTATGGCATGCCAAACTCTTCAAAGCTTACTTAGCCAAAGACATATCACACAGGGGGCTGAGGGTAAGAATAGAACCACTGGTCTCTGAAGCAGATTCCATTTTACTGGAACAATGGACTGAGGCTCAACACAAATCAGCAATGGACTTTGTTAAAATTTTGGCGGCATATCATGAGAGAACCATAGACAAACACATATTGGAAATTACTGATATGTGTAATGACGTCAGTAAATTTGAAGGTCAGGAGGGTTATTCAAATAACCTACAGAAATTGGGACAGGACCTTCTCAGCCTTGAACAGACACTAAAAGACAAGAAAATGGATACATTTCAATGGGAGTTAAGCAATTATGAAGGGGGGCAACCCTTCAAACATGTTAGGTTTGAGCCTTCCCACAGGAAGGTCAATAAAAGGAAAAGACCCAGATCAGTCCTGAAAAAAATCAAATAATTCAAGTTGTGATGAATCAGGGGAGATTCCTCCACTACTTTAGAATCCAGTATATAGCATTCCACCGACTTGCCAGTTTCCAAAAGAAGAAACTCTTTGATCCCTTTAGCCAAAAGTACAAAAGGGGTGGGAGGAAATACAGGGGTGGAAAACATGGTAGATATGTTGAAACTGATTGTGCAGAAATAAACAATGTGTTAAACATTTCATCTACAACATTGTCCACAACACAAATTCATATTCTTAATAAAGGTCTTAACTTCATTCCTGGTTTCTTTATCTCTGAAGATTTATTTGCTAATGATATTTCTGAGTTCTGCAGATTACTTAACTTAAAATTGTTTTTTCAGACAGAAGGCAATACAGATAAGATTCAGATATCATAAATCAAAATTCATGCCACCAATGCATCTGATTGTATCCATGTTCTTCAACTCTACTCTCAAAGATTTACACTTTAATCTTAAGGATACCCACGTCAAACAGAACAATGTGTCCAGGAAGGAGATGGACACTGTAGTTGAGATGGCTAACAATAAGAAACTAGTAATACTATCAGCAGACAAAGGGGGTGCAATTGTAGTACAGGATTGGTCATCATATGATTCTGAAGCAATGCGACAATTATCAGATAATAGATACTATACACATATGGTGATTGATCCCACACTAGGCTTCAAAAAGAAAATAGATGAATTCTTACAATCAGCTAGAGAGGAAGGTATTATAGGATATTCAACATCATCTTACAGTAACAGATCCCTGTAATCAATATATTTACTTCCTCCCTAAGATTCATAAGGACCCAATACACCCACCTTGGTAGACCGATTGTTTCGGGTAGAGGCTCCATCACAGAACCATTATCTCAATTCCTTATATTACATCTTAAGCCTTTGCTGCAATGTGTTAGAGCAAGAATACAAGATATGACTGAATTCCTCAGGATTATAGCAGATATGCAGCTTGAAGAAGGGTGGTATTTGTGTACTTTGGATGTTTCTGCATTATATACCAACATTCCCCATTGGGCAGGCCTTGATGCTTTGGAATATTGGTTAACAAAGTCAGAATTATGCCCTCCAGGTTTCAATACATTGTTACTCTGCTTGGCGGAGCATGTATTAACCAAAAACGTGATTTTTTATGGTAATGAATGTTATCTACAGACATCTTTGTACAGCCATGGGGGCCCTCATTTGCTCCTATATATGCAGACCTTTTTATGGCTTATATTGAAGATCAAATCATTTATGATAGAGCACACAACATCTACATGGATCAGATCGATATATGGAGGAGGTATTTGGATGATTGCTGGATGGTATGGAGATCTGACATCGTATATCTTAAGGAGTTTGTTACTTATTTGAATGAAAACAAATGGGGTATTGAATTTACGATAACTTATGACACTAATCAGATTTCCTTTTTAGATGTCCTAGTAACAAGAAATGTAGATCATAAACTAACAACAGAAATTTACCGTAAATATCCCCAATACAACTCCTTACTCCATGCCTCCAGCTTTCACCCCCCCCCCCCATATTTACAGAAACATTCCAAAATCACAATTTCTTCGCCTGAGGAGGATTTGTTCAGAAGAAAGCACCTGTTCAACCTATGAGTCAGATTTATTTGTAAGGTTTCAGAACCGTGGATATAAAGAAGGTGATATCGCTCAAGGTAGACGGTATGCTACTAACACAAATAGGGAGAATCTGCTACAGTACAAGGAGCACAAACAGAAATACAATTCTCAAATTAGATTTGTCACCACATATGGGAGGAATACGGATACCCTTATCAATTGTGTGCAGAGATATTGGAATATATTGCTAGCAGACAACAAACTTAGGGCAATATTGGATGACAGATGTCACTTTTCTTACAGACGGGGCCGGAATATGGGGTCCTTTTTCAACCATTACAAACATATCAACAGAATTTATCTAAACAAATAACCTTACAAGGGGGCCCTTTATTGGGATGCTTCCCATGTGGCCATTGTACACATTGTCATAACATGTGTAAAACAAAGGAATTCACTAGCAAGAATACTGGTGTAGTTTTTTCAATCAGATTTTTTGCAAATTGTCAATCAGACTGGGTGATCTATTTGGCGTCCTGCAATTGTTCAGCCTTTTATGTAGGACAAACTTCCCATTGTGTCAAATTTAGTATCTCAGAACATCTTAGTGATATTAGGACTAGTAAATATACAAATGCACTGTTTAAACATACAATAAAACATGTAAAAGCCAAATTTAGATTCACTGTGATTGACATCATACAACAAAACACAAGCAACAAATCAGGCTGGCATGGAATATTAAACAAAATGGAAAAGAAATGGATTATTAAATTAGGTGCACTGTTTTCCCCTGGCTTAAATGAATATATATAAAATAATATATACAAATGAATATATGTGATGTCATTTTGCTTATGGACTGTAGGTGGCGCTAGACCAGTTTATATATATGTTGTAGAAACTTGTAACAGATGCAGACACTGAGGAAGGCCTAATGGCTGAAACCGGTATGTTTTTCCTCCTTCTTCCATCAATAAATGGATTATTGTCCATTGGTTGCTGGCTCTACCAAGTTTTTGTTTTGCTTATCAGATAGCCTCAGTGATCACTCCCCAACATTCCTACTCAAAAAATACATATACCAAGCTAAACCTGTCATCTACCATCAAATACATAAAAAACTAAACTTTAACCCACTCACATTCATCCTATCCCGCAAAAAATGTAACTGGCATCCTCTAAAGTACCTCAGTCTTGATGGCACAGTTGAATTTTTTAATACTACCTTCCTGAGCATCCTTAATTACCATGCCCCCATAAGACTTTCGGAACCAAAGCACAACACTCCCCATGGCTGCAGAAAACCAGTAAGTCAGAAATGAAAAACAGGGATAAGGCCTGGGAGCACTGGCGCAAAACCAAAACCCCCTCAACTAGACAGAAATTCATAGAACTACGCAAAAGAGTCAAAAAACTAATAAAACAGGACAAATTCCAATACTACCAGTCTGCCCTAGACTCCTCACAGCACAGCCCCAAACAATTCTGGTCTTCCATAAACTCCATCCTCCAACCAGGTAAAGTCAGTACCCCTCCTCCTAACATCCCTCACTCCTCTGAAAATATTGCTACCTCATTCAACACACACTTCACACAAACCATACTATCACTAGCTAAACAACACAACCCCCCTCCCCTCCAACCCACGCCTTCAACTAGTAATCTCCCCACTGCCTTCTCCTGTACCTACCTCCAATATAAAAAAAAACCTCTTAACTAAACTTAAGCCCACCAAATTAGCAGCAGACAATCTCCCAAGTGAATACCTACAAATCACAGCCGATGCTCTGGCCTACCCAGTATCCATCTTGATTAACCAATCCCTGTCAGAAAGTTACGTTCCTACACTATGGAAAGTATCACATATAATTCCTCTCCACAAAGGTGGCCCCTCCACAGAACTAACCAATTACCTCCCCATAGCTATTCTCTCTCCACTCTCCAAAATACTAGAGAGATGCATTCACTCTCAGGTATCAGACTGCCTCCTTACTAACAACCTCCTTTCCAATACTCAGCATGGTTTCCGACCAAACCATAGCACCACCACCACTGCCTTACTCTCCTTTACTAACACTATCCTTCAGCATAAAAACAATGGCTATCTCTCCTCTGCTACTTTCCTAGACCTATCTAAAGCATTTGACATAGTCCCACACAAACAACTCATCTCTGTTCTCAATAACCTGTCCTTCTCTCAATCAGTCACCAACTGGTTTCAGAGTTACCTGTCTGACCGCCAACAATCCGTTGTATGGCAGAATGACATATCTCCCCAACTACCTAATCTAGCCTCTGCCACCAAACATGGCACACTCATACAATCCACAGATGACTCAACCATCATCTTCTCAGTCCAGTCCCTACCCAAACTGCAAAAAGTCACACAGGAAGCCTTTTCCTCTGTTGAAACTTAGTTATCCGATGCCCAATTAATACTCAACCCAAACAAAACTAAACTACTCATCTTCCAACTCATAAAACATACTCAAAACAACTCTCACTTTAACATCACAGGAAAAGACAACACCACTATACACCCAACAGAACACATCAAATTGCTAGGAGTGGAAACAGACAATAAACTAAAATTTGACATTCACATATCCATGACCATAAAAAATTCCACAAAAAACTAGGAGCATTATACAGAAATAAGCAACTTCTCACCAAAGCAGCAAAGATTTCAGTAGCAAATTCCAACCTTATCTCCACCTTACTTTATGCCTCTCCAATATATACCAACCAAAGGCAATGCGATCTAAACAAGCTAGAGACCTGCTACAACAAAATCGCCAAATTCACCACAGGGGCATCCTACCATAGTCACCACTATCTCTCACTTGCTGAACTTGGCTGGCTTGAAAGCCCTCACCTCCTTCAATGGTATTAACTCACACTCGCCCACAAACTAGTAAACCATCCACTAAATGTCCCATCCGTCCAGAATCTACTCCAACCCTATCACACCACCAGACCACTAAGATCCAGCAACAAAAATCACTTGCAGATCACTAAAGTCAATAACTCTGCTGGTGAAGCACTATTCCCTTGCACCATAGCCAAATTATGGAACTCCCTCCCACCCACAATTACCTCTGTACCATCATGCACTCACTTCAAAACTTTACTAAAAGCGCACCTAAAAACATGCTGGCTATGGCCTTGCAACTCCCACTCTAATATCACTCACCCCATCCAACCACTACCTTTCTTTCCACCCCACTAACTACCTTGATTATAGCAAGCTCAGATGCTCATAAGCCTACTACTTATTATACAGCAGGAACTTCTTAGTGTAACAATTGTTAATGTCTGTTATGTACTTCGCAGATAAAGATTCTAGTTGTCTACTGATGTACTATGTTCATCTGTAACTATGTTTGTAATTAATTGATATGTTAATCTCCATGTAAATCCAATGTAACTACTATCTCTATATTTTAACTGTGGAGCTTTTCTCCCCGGACCTCCACTGAAAATAGACCTACGTCCAGTCGGACACTCCCGGTCAACAAATGTAAATACATAAATAAAAAAATAACTAATTCCATAAACCCAGAGACTTGCAAGGTGCTCCTTCTTTCTTTATGAGTATCTCTGCACAGCATGAGCTAATGTCTGAAAGTAACATGTAGCATCTCTAAGCCAATGAGGACCTGATCGCTTTGGGTCCCCTCCCCCACTTGTGAGAGCAAGGAATCCTCTCACTCCAGCTAAAAGCAAAGAAAACTCCAACCAGCAATCATCCAGAAATAGATTGCAGTCCCTGGTTTAACTCCAGGAACCTTGTTGTTGCCGCTTGAGTAGTAGCCACTGAGGACCTCTAATTTGCCCCCCACTTGTGTAAGCAAGGAATCCTCTCACTCCAGCTAAAAGCAAAGAAAACTCTAACCAGCAAACATCCAAAAATAGACTGCAGCCCCTGGTTTAACTCCAGGAACCTTGTTGTTGCCTCTTGTGTAGTAGCCACTGAGGACCTGATCACTTTAGGTCCCACCCTCCACTTGTGTGAGCAAGGAATCCTCTCACTCCAGCTAAAAGCAAAGAAAACTCTAACCAGCAATCATCCAAAAATAGACTGCAGCCCCTGGTTTAACTCCAGGAACCTTGTTGTTGCCGCTTGTGTAGTAGCCACTGAGGACCTGATCGCTTTAGGTCCCACCCCCACTTGTGTGAGCAAGGAATCCTCTCACTCCAGCTAAAAGCAAAGAAAACTCTAACCAGCAATCATCCAAAAATAGACTGCAGTCCCTGGTTTAACTCCAGGAACCTTGTTGTTGCCACTTGTGTAGTAGCCAGTAAGGACTTGATCGCTTTGGGTCCCACCCCCACTTGTGTGACCAAGGAATCCTCTCACTCCAGCTAAAAGCAAACAAAACTCTAACCAGCAATCATCCAAAAATAGACTGCAGCCCCTGGTTTAACTCCAGGAACCTTGTTGTTGCCGCTTGTGTAGTAGCCACTGAGGACCTGATCGCTTTAGGTCCCACCCCCCACTTGTGTGAGCAAGGAATCCTCTCACTCCAGCTAAAAGCAAAGAAGACTCTAACCAGCAATCATCCAAAAATAGACTGCAGTCCCTGGTTTAACTTCAGGAACCTTGTTTTTGCCTCTTGTGTAGTAGCCACTGAGGATCTGATCGCTTTGGGTCCCACCCACCACTTGTGTGAGCAAGGAATCCTCTCACTCCAGCTAAAAGCAAAGAAAACTCTAACCAGCAATCATCCAAAAATAGACTGCAACCCCTGGTTTAACTCCAGGAACCTTGTCGTTGCCACTTGTGTAGTGTAGGTGCCAGCTTTTGTAACTACTGTTATGCCTTGTTAAAATCTGTTGCAGTCAGCTAGAGTGCATACCCCAGGGACAATAGCTGCAAACCTTCTTCCTCTTAGCCCACCCCCACACCTTTCATTCATTTCACTGTTGATAATTTGTTGTATGTTAAGGTATTTAGTCCCTCTCAATAGTCATAGCCTTCAGTCTCTCCTCCTCAATACTTGTTCTTCACTAAACTCCAAACAGAGGTGCAAAGTCTCCAGCTGCTTTTATCTTTAGCTACATTGTGTGCAGCAAACAATGAGCAAAGGGGAATACAAATATAAAAGAGAATAAAATCTGCCATTGCAGACAAGTAAGCAGCATACAACTTCCACCTGTGGTGTATGCCTACACATAGTTTTTCTTGGAGAAACCTTCCAGTCCTTGAACAAGGGTGCCTGTATGTTTACCTTATTTCCTTGGCTGTCCTTGATAATTAGCTAGGTTTAGCAGAGTCCCTTGGATTCTCCCCTGCTACTCTAAATTCCAAATGATTTCCCTCCCTTCCCCCACCCCCCAAGTGATTGCTTAGTTACAACACACCAAAGGTTTTAAAACCCCTGGATGCCATATTTGCTCTGATTGCAGCTGCAAGCCCTCCAGGTGTAGCATCTCTAGTAAATGATAGTATTATTTTTCTTTTTTTCAATGTTGTATTCCACACTGTAAACTCACTGTCCCTGCATAGAGTAGTACAGTAATTTCTCTCTAAGGCAGCTTTCCGGTTATTTTTTATTTTTGCTGGTATAGTTTATATTTGGATATTAGAAGCTTATGTTTTTGTTTTTGCTTGCTCCCAATTTCAGTAAACGTGATTCAGAGTTCCTCTAAATGATAGTTTAGACTACTTTATAATGTCACAGTACTACTACCTTAAAAGTGATTCCAATAGCTTCTTTCAAAAATAAGGGCATGAATATAAGCTACTTTATTAATTGTGTCTTCATATAAAGCTTTTTTGTTGGTTTAATTGTCATAACTACCTACTATGTGCAAACTCTTTTTTCTCTCCTCCACGTTTGTCTCTCTTTCTCCCTAAAGTACCCTGCTCCCCATTGCGCTGTTCCTGATATAGTATCTAAGAACCTACCTACCTGGTGACAAAGGACCCTATTGAAATACCTGCGGACTCATCTAACAGCCTTATTTTCCCTGCACCCTCTCTCAAGGAAGCAATAAAGTATGTGGTTGTCTAAGTCCTGCTTGTAAAGCTGACTACCGTCTACTATTGCTTCAGAGGTTCTAAAGTACGCTACGAGCCTGAACAGCCAGCAGCCTTTACTCCCCCTCCTATCTACCCTGTATCCAACAAACCTCTTCTACTTTATAATAACCCCCTTCCTTCCCTAGTTCTAAACCAGCTAGCTCCCCTACATACTTACACGCAATACTAGATCTACCCACTAGGTGGCACCCTTATCCCATCCTTTATCTCCTGCTTATCCCGCTGTATTTCTTCTGTAATTACACTACATCTCTTAAGTCCTAGACCTGCTCTTATTTTCTCACTTACCCTTTACTTCAACTGTCTACGCCCACCTGTTTTTTTCTCATAGACATCTGTTTTATCTCTGATCTTTCCCACTCCTGACTTGCCTAACTTTCCCTCAGTTACTAGCATTGCTGACAGTTTCTTCTCTAGCTTCTCCTTCACTTGTCTCCCAAGCTGCATGCGTACAATATGCAGATGATTCCACACTTGTATGCTCAGCCACATCTATATCTGAACTTCACTCCCTTACCCAAAATGTGTTTAACACAGTTGAACAATGGTTTACACAGCGCTGTCTCCTTCTGAACCCCAAAAAACTAAACTCCTCCTTTTTACTCCTACTTGTAAGTCCCTCCCAATAGACTTCACAGTAACATCCAATAATGGTACTCTCATATCCCCAGATCCAACTACCAAACTACTAGGTATCACCATAGATGACAACCTTAACTTCGACACCCATATTAACAATACTCTAAAATCTGTTAATAGAAAACTAGGCTCTCTCTACAGAATCAAACCCTTCCTCTCTCCTGCAGCTAGAATAGCTATTGCTCACATCCATCTATTTTCTACTCTCCTCTATGCCTCACCCATATATACTAATCTCTCTAAAAACAACCTTAATAAAATGGAAATCTCCTACAGTAACATAGCCAGATTTGCTACAGGTAACCCTTTCAGAACCCACCACTGTTTTAATCTAAAGCAGCTAGGATGGCTTGAATTACAAAATCAGCTTAAATTCCACCAACTGACCATTGCCCATAAAACTCTTTACCAACCTACCAATACCCCTATACTATCTACCCTCATTATCCCCTACAACAATCTAAAGACCTTACAATCATCACATAAACTTCTTGTAAATATTTGTAAATCAAACAACAGGGCTGGGGACTCTCTTTTTCTCTAATACTGTTTGAAAATCCTGGAACCTTCTTCCTAGCAAACTTTCCTCTCTTCCCTCTATATCACTCTTTAAAACCAAATTGAAACTTTTCCTCGGAACACACTGGTTGTGCCCCTGTACTAAACCTGACTGATCAACCAGCTCTTCTTACTTGTTTCAACCTACCCTCCTCTTCTCAGTAATCAAGTTCCTTTTCTTAATAACAACTTACCTTGTCCTTCTATACTATTACTTACATCTTCAGAATCTCATTAAGGAGACTACTTTTACTACTATATTGTATAATTTCAGCTCCTACTTTTTCTTTATGACTACTTGTATACTAATATATTGTATAATTCAGCTGCCATCTTTTTCTTTATGATGTATTGCAACTACATTTTGTATTGTACTAATTGTATCTGTATGTTTTGCACTGTTATGAACGAATTACCTCTTTGATTGTTCTCTGTACTGCACCTGCAATGTTGATTGTATACATTAATTTTTGTATATGTGATTTTGTTTGTTTCCTGGGAGTTTATCTCCCCGGGCCTCTACTGAAAATGGACATATTTCCAGTTAGACTAGCCTGAGCAACAAATGTAAAATAAATAAATAAATCTCAATAATTGTTCATGCATCTAGAGAAAAGCAGCACATAGGCCATACTTACTAGCATCAGCACTCACAGCTGTAAGTTTGGTAATGTCATAGTAGATGGCAACTGGAATAGACATTAGCATTTCATTTACCTTGCTGAAAGCTTGGACTTGAGCATTTTCCCATGACTGGGGTATGTCTTTCTTTAATAAATCTGTCAGGAGATGTAGCACTATGGACAGCTCTGGCACAAATTTGCCCAATCATCAATCTATCATATCTAGGGCCTGATGTAGCTCAGTTATACAGGTTGAACTAGTTCTGGTATGGTTTGACCTTGCTTATATTTGGCATGATTCTACTAGCACTTATGCAGTAACTGAAATAATGAATCTTACATTTTCCGATCATGTATCTTTATTCAGTTTCAGACTGGAGTTTTTAAAGGTTTGGGACACAACCTACAATTTCACATCATGGGTTTCTTTCCAGGACCAAACACTGGCACATCATCCATGACATCACCAACACCTTCCTCACTTTCAACAGATTGCTCATCTCACATTAGAATATTTATGGCGCTGAAGCTATAACAAACACCAGTCTCTTAAAGCAAAACCTTTCAAATGATGTAATGAAGACTGATCTTTTGGCTATCTTTTATTGAGGATAATGATGAGGAATCTTTTTATCAGTTTAAATCACTTACTGAGCATATCCATTGGCCCATGCATAGTGAGGACTTGACATAATATGCCTGAAACACAAACATATTCCTCGGAGGCACAACCTAGATCAGTCAAAAAGCAACTTTAATCCATAAAAAGTTGTTTTAATGCATAAAAAGTTTATCACTTTCATCCCTAAACAGGAACTTCATCAGAACTTAAAAAGAACACTTAATCAAACCGTAATTTAAAAAAAAACACCATAAAGTCACATGATACATTCTAACCAAATCAGTGCCTACAGCCAGCTCCTCCTACAAGGAAGTTAATTCACCTAATGTTGCCATAAGTCTTCACAGTTATCGAAATAAATATATATTAGAAAACATGTTAAAAATAAGCAAATGTAATTTTAAAACACATATCAATGAGACCATCTCATTTAATCCAGGGAATTAATATGCATTCAACACAATTTGCCTTGACTGATCTTGCTGATATGGTGCTATCATATAATTTATTATTGTTTGCAAATCATTTTTTTCTTCAGAAGATGGGTGTAGCAATGGGGATGAATTGTGCACCCATTTTTGCTACATTGTTATGGCACAATGGGAGAAATAGTTTGTGTTTAGTAGCCCATTCACTATATCCTGCATATACTGTATGTTAAATTTTTGGATGATATTTTTATTATATGGTGGGAAAAGTCATAAAAAATCAACATGTATTTTAAATATATTAACAATTATTAGTTTTTTGAGATTTACAAAAACAGTTGACAGCACATCTATTAACTATCTGGACATATTAATTAAAAGGAAGTAATTTGATTTTGACAATAAAAATAGTTTCAAGTATTTATAGGAAATAAGAAACAATAAAGGAATAACCCAGCCACTGGGGATGCACAAGCCAGTGCATTTCTTTGTGCCGGTCCCAAGCCCGGATAAATGGGGAGGGTTGCGTCGGGTAGGGCATCCGGCATAAAAATTCTGCCACATAACTTATGGCGCGAAAATGTCATATTTCCATACTGGATTGGTTGAGGCCTGGGTTAACAACGACCACCACCAGTACTGTTAACCAACAGGGTGCTGGCGGAAATTGGGGTACTGTTGGCCGAAGGAGAAGAGGGCGAAAGCATGCCCGAAGGCAGGAAGAGAGGAGGAAGGTTAGAAGTGTAGCAGTGAGGGTAGGAACTTTGAATGTTGGCAGTATGACTGGTATAGGAAGAGAGCTAGCTGATATGATGGAGAGAAGGAAGGTTGATATATTGTGCATGCAAGAGACCAGATGGAAGGGAAGTAAGGCCAGGTGTTTAGGAAACGGGTTCAAATTGTTCTATCATGGTGTGGATGGCAGGAGAAATGAGGTAGGGGTTATATTAAAGGAACAATATGCCAAGAGTGTTTTAGACATGAAGAGAGTGTCTGACAGAGTGATGTTTATGAAGCTCGAAACTGATGGTGTAATGATGAATGTTGTTAGTGCATATGCTCCACAAGTTGGGTGTGCGATGGGTGAGAAAGAGAAATTTTGGAGTGAGTTGGATGAAGTTGTGGTGAGTGTACCCAAGGGTGAGAAACTAGTGATTGGAGCGGACTTTAATGGACATGTTGGTGAAGTGAACAGAGGGGATGAGGAAGTGATGGGTAGGTATGGTGTTAAGGAGAGGAATGCAGAAGGTCAGATGATTGTGGATTTTGCGAAAAGGATGGACATGGCTGTGGTGAATACGTATTTTAAGAAGAGGGAGGAGCATAGGGTGATGTACAAGAGTGGAGGAAGATGCACACAGGTGAATTATATCCTATGTAGGAGGGCCAGTCTGAAGGAGATTGGAGAATGTAAAGTGGTGGCAGGGGAAAGTGTAGTTAAGCAGCATAGAATGGTGGTCTGTAGGATGACATTGGTGATCAAGAAGAGGAGGAGGAGTGTGAAAGCAGTGCCAAGGATTAAATGGTGGAAGTTAAAAAAGGGTGATTGTGAAGTGGAGTTTAGGGAAGAGTTAAGACAGGCACTGGGAGGCAGTGGAGAGTTACTGAATAGCTGGGTAACTACAGCATAACTAGTAAGGGAGACTGCTAGAAAGGTGCTTGGTGTGACATCTGGAAAGAGGAAGGAGGACAAGGAGACCTGGTGGTGGAATGAGGAAGCACAGGAGAGTATACAGAGGAAGAGGCTGGCGAAGAAGAAGTGGGATTGTCAAAGAGATGAAAAAAGTAGACATGAGTATAAGGAGATGAGGCACATGGCAAAGAGAGAGGTGTCGAAAGCTAAGGATAAGGCATATGGAGAGTTGTATGAGAGACTGGACACTAAAGAGGGAGAAAAGGACCTGTATCGATTGGCTAGACAGAGGGACAGAGCTGGGAAAGATGTGCAGCAAGTAAAGGTGATAAAGGATAGTGAGGGAAAGGTACTCACAAGAGAAGAGAGTGTGTTGAGTAGATGGAAAGAGTATTTTGAGAGGCTGATGAATGAAGAAAATGAGAGAGAGAGAAGGTTGGATGATGTGGGGATAGTGAATCAGGAAGTGAAACAGATTAGCAAAGAGGAAGTAAGGACAGCTATGAAGAGGATGAAGAATGGAAAGGCTGTTGGCCCAGATGACATCCCAATGGAAGCATGGAGGTGCTTAGGAGAAATGGCAGTGGAATTTTTAACTAGATTGTTTAATGAAATTTTGGAAAGTCAGAGGATGCCTGAGGAGTGGAGAAGTGTTTTGGTACCTATCTTTAAGAATAAGGGTGGTGTGCAGAGCTGCAGTAACTACAGAGGGATAAAATTGATCAGTCACAGCTTGAAGTTATGGGAGAGAGTAGTAGAAGCTAGGTTAAGAAGGGAGGTGATGATTAGTGATCAGCAGTATGGTTTCATGCCAGGAAAGAGCACTACAGATGCGATGTTTGCTCTGAGAGTGTTATTGGAGAAATACAGAGAAGGTCAGAAGGAGTTGCATTGTGTCTTTGTAGACTTGGAGAAAGCATATGACAGGGTGCCTAGAGAAGAGTTGTGGTACTGGATGAGGAAGTCGGGAGTGGCAGAGAAGTATGTAAGAGTGGTACAGGATATGTACGAGGGTAGTGTGACAGTGGTGAGAACTGCAGTGGGAGTGACAAATCCGTTTAAGGTGGAGGTGGGATTACATCAAGGATCAGCTCTGAGTCCTTTCTTATTTGCAGTGGTGATGGACAGGTTGACAGATGAGATCAGACAGGAGGCCCTGTGGACTATGATTTTTGCAGATGACATTGTGATCTGTAGTGAGAGTAGGAATCAGGTTGAGGAGACTCTGGAGAGGTGGATATATGCTCTAGAGAGCAGATGAATGAAGGTCAGCAGGGCTAAGACAGAATATATGTGTGTAAATGAGAGGGAGGATAGAGGAATGGTGAGGATACAGGGAGTAGAGTTGGTAAAGGTGGACGAGTTTAAGTACTTGGGATCAACAGTTCAGAGTAATGGTGAATGTGCAAGAGAGGTGAAGAAGAGAATACAGACAGGGTGAAATGGGTGGAGAAGAGTGTCAGGAGTGATTTGTGACAGACGGGTACCAGAAGAGTGAAAGGGAAGGTCTACAAGACAGTAGTGAGACCAGCTATGTTATATGGGTTGGAGACAGTGGCATTGACAAAAAGGCAGGAGTCAGAGCTGGATGTGGCAGAGTTAAAGATGTTAAAATTTGCACTCGGTGTGACTAGGATGGATAGGATTAGGAATCAGTATATTAGAGGGTCAGCTCATGTTGGACAGTTTGGAGACAAAGTAAGAGAGATGAGATTGCATTGGTTTGGACATGTGCTGAGGAGGGATGATGGTTATATTGGGAAAAAGATGCTAAGGATGGAGCTGCCAGGTAAGAGGAAAAGAGGAAGGCCTAAGATAAGGTTTATGGACATGGTGAGAGAGGACATGCAGGCAGTTGCTGTGACATAGCAAGATGCAGAGGATAGGAAGAAATGGAAAGAGATGATCTGCTATGGCGACCTCTAACGGGAAAAGCCGAAAGATGATGACGAAGAAACAATAAAGGAATGAAATCCAGGCAGTGAAGAAACATGAAACCAACACACTTTAATGATCTGTTCAAAGTCTGTTTAGAATCCCAATGTAAAAAACATCAGATAATACCCCAAAAACTAGGTAAGTGTTTTCTTTTGATGCTATCAAAACTTCATCAGATGGAGTACTGTAAGAAAGATTGCCTAACATGTTGTCTTACATTAGAGAAAGAAAGTCAGGGGCAGATTACTTGTACAGATAGGTAAATAGAACTCTGCTTTTAATTCTGCTGCTGTTGTTTGCTGGCCACTACTAGCAAATGTTACTGCCTAGTGTAATACACAATATTAACAGCTTCAGAAGGGCTGCTGATCGAGTGTTCAGATTAGGTCCTTTGCTACAGAAGCATTTAACTAGTTTACCTTTTCACAATACTCCATGCACCACAATAATATTTTAAATTGGTTCCTTTTGGGCCTTCCTCCTACATTTTCTTTTCTTTTCATTTGGATTTGTCCAGAATTCTTTGTAAAAGAAGTTGTGGGGTATTTGAACTGTTCCTTGGACAATTTGTGGGTTTCTGACAAATTGTTATTGAATGAGGACACCAAATAATGACAGAAGTATGAATTTGAGATTTTGTATCCTTCTAAATATGCTGGCTAATATAAAGCTTGTTTTTCTAACAACATAATAAGTATAAAAGAGAAGTACGTAAAATCATTTTTGACCTTGTTTCTTTGTCTCTGACACTTTCTAAGAATTTGAGAGGAACTAGTTGAGTTGTAATGGGCTGCATTGTGTGGTTCTAACAGCAGCAGGCTGAGACACATTTCTGGGCAATTATTTATGTATAGGTTCATTCAGTTTATCACTAGCTGATATCTGAGGTATATAGTCATACAAGCAGCTGTGATTTATGGTTGCGTGTGTGTGTGTGTGTGTGTGTGTGTGTGTGTGTGTGTGTGTGTGTGTGTGTGTGTGTATATATATATATATATATATATATATATATATTTATATACACACAGATGGCATAGTTCTCAACTATCCATGATTTCAACTCATATTTGTGGCTTGTTCCTCTTAAAATGTATGTATGTATGTCTTTCTCATAAGTATTTTGGACTGCAGACATTATACAATGACAAATATGAGCTTCAGACATCAAACCTTTAGAAGATGCTAATGCAGAATCTGTTACACTAGTGACTTTCTAAGCATATAATAGCCATGTTTAAAATCTGTTCCTTATTTTGGGGTTTTGTCTCTTATTCTTTAGCTAAGAGGTTGGTAGGGCATGGTGAAATCCAATGGGTTGCAATTTATGGTTCTCATACCATGAGGTGAAATATATTTCCAGGTTATTCTTTATGTATTTGTTCATTCATGTGATCACAAGCAAACATCTGAGGGGTACACAGTCATATAAGGGTTGTAACTAATAGTCACATCTTTGTATGTGTATGTGTGTGTGTGTGTGTGTAGATCTAATGTTCTGAAAACTGAAAGTCTAAATAATGCAATGAAAAGTCTGCAACATTTCAAAAGTTATTAGAACAAAGTATCTACTGCACTTGTCTGACAACACTTGGATTTAATGAATGGAGAATGCATAACAAAACAAAACAACCGCTACAGTTAATTTAAGGTGAAAATGTACATTTTTCAACTTCTCTGAATGAGATCGTGCATTGCAGTGAAGATCGGAAAATTTACTCTTTTCTCCACTGTAGTGCAATCTCAGAGTTGGTATATATAATTAGCAGAGGGTATTGGGGGAGCAGGGAGGCTTCCCCCTGCAAAAATGTTGAAAATGATATATTTTTAATTTAAATTGAATATCTCCATTCATAATGTTCAAGTGTTGTCGGACATGTGCAGTAGGTTCTTCGTTCTTTCAACTTTTGATATGTTACTCTTTCAGTGTTTTTCATTTGCAGTATTTTCATCTCATTATTTGGAGTTTTGGTATTCCAGATGTTCAATCTACTGAAGTAGATCCATACATACATACATATATATGCATTTTATCACATGCCGAAATGCAATGTTTCTCTTCAGTGGTACAGTTGGTCAGATTATGTAACAGTCAAATTTCATTACATTGACTGTAATATATCCTGGTCTTTTCCCTTTTCTTTCTTCATGTTTGTGTGACACTGGAGTCGGTATATTTAATTTCTGTGATAAAGGGCAGAGTACCTATGTCAAGGAGAAAGCCCACATTGTAAAAATTGTTTTTGTTTAAATTTTTTGTAATAAAAATGTTATCCTATTGGTTTATATTTGTGATTATGTTTTTTAAATTGATTTTAGTTTAGATTAATGGCAATTGCTGATGAGTTTGTTCAATGTTTTGTTTTTCAATCAAACTCAACAGTGATTATTCAGTATAAAATCACAGACACACACACACACACACACACACACATATATATATATATATATATATATATATATATATATATATATATATATTGGTCCACTTCTAAATTTTGAGATCCCACAATCTCGACTTTCAATATCCCGAAGCCATAATGTCGAGAATGAGGAATCTCGAAATAGTAAAATAAAAAAAAAAAAAAAAGATGACAACATTTAAAAACATGTTTTTGCAGGGGGGGCCAGCCCTCCTGCACCCACCATGCCCCCCTACAATCTATATATTCTAATTCCATGATCACTGTTCAGTGAAGAGAATGGTAATATAGATCAATATACAGTGTGGAGCAGGAACGTTACTGTTCTCTTCACTGTAGTGTAATCTTGGTGTTAGTATATTTAATTTGCAGGGGGTGTGGGTGGTACAGGGGGCTTGCCCTCCTGCAAAAACATGTTTTTAAGTGTTGTCATCTTTTTTTTTTTGTTGTTTTACAATTTTGAAATTCCACAATCTTGACATTATGGCTTCAGGATATTGAAAGTCAAGACTGTGGGATCTTGATATTTCGTAGTGGACCCATATGTGTGTTTATATATATATATATATATATATATATATATATATATATATATATATATATATATATATATATACATGCATACATGCATAAATACTTAATAATAATAAACAGGAGTATCATCAAGTGAGCCATGTTCTTTGGATATGGCTTTTGCTTTTATTGTGCTGTTGACTGTTGGCAGTGTGTCTATTGTTTGCTTGAGAATAAACTAAACAGCACAAAGTCTGCAGGTTTAATGCAACTATTTTAACTATTAATGCATTTTTAATTTAGCTTGTTTTTGAAGGTACCTGAGTGTGAAATGCACTGTGTTTGGCTTCAGCAGTTTGTCTGATACTTCATATAGATGAATATGCCTATGAGTTATTAAGGATCTGCTTACTTTATTGCAGTGTTTCATTCCCTCATCCTCTGTTTGTATACTGTGTGACTCTTTCCAATTCACTTCACCAAACAGCACTCCTAAGCTGCCCCTGAAAAGGGGCATTTGTGTTTAGTAGGCTGTCTCAGATTGTTAGCAAATTCATTACACACTGTCTTTTGAATTTCTGCACCCTTCATTTAGCCACAAATTAGTGCTTCAATGTATGTTGTTTGACTATGAATTTCAGTACATATCTTGTTTAATAGTTTGCCAGATGTGCTTTCAACACATATGAGTATATAACACATTTTCTAGTCCTCACATGCTCCATAAGCTCTCTATACCCATACTTTTTGTAGTATGAAGCATGAACTTACATGAAAATGAAATTACAACATTGATCTGTAATTTGAATATATGCCTTTCATCACTTCTATTTCCACGATTGTAATTATTTTTCACTACTGTTTTATTTCTTCTTTAAATGTATGAGCAATGCTCATAATTCTTTGTTATGTGTATTAATATTTCTTTTTATGTAATCACTATGGAGCTTTTCTCCCTGGGCCTCCACTGAAAATGTGCTCTTTCCAGACCCAGTGGACTTTCCCAGTTAACAAATGCACTAAATAAATAAATAAATGAACCACCACCAGTTTCCCCACTGGCAGTTCCAGTTCCACTTCATACTGTAGGATATGCCTTAAGATGCTCCTGTTTGTAACACGTATCAGATTTAAGGCTTATTGGGATTCCATGAATCAGGAATTTGACTTGCATGTCTAATTCAGTGTTGGCATAACAGTCAATAAATCCAGGAATAATGCCTTCTGAACACATTTGTCAGTTTTATTCTCAGAAGCTACTTCTCTCAAAAGCTTTTTTTTTTTACAAACACCAGCAACATGGTCTATCTTGTTGCATTTCTTAGACCTTCTGCACATGACTTTTACCAAATCTGACATTTTCTTTGTTCTTAGCTCACACTCATTATTAGCAGTATTTATATTTATTAGCATGTTGTGTCGTTACTAATTCAGACCATCTATTGATCCGAATTGCCTTTTCCAAAGTTGAATTAACATCAGTATCATCCAAGTAAATCAGAATTTTGTCTTTAATTTGTTCATACGTTGCACAAATTGACGATTTTCTGATAGTTACTACAAACACCTGACAAAAGCTTCAGCACTCTCTACTGTAGCTTGAACACATCTATCCTTACTTTTCAGCTTTCCAGATTTTTGCAGAATCTCCAGGATTTTGCCTTACATTTTTGGTCTATTCCTCAAAAAAATTGTGGTTTTTAGATAAATCACTAAGGATTGACGTGTCCAAATTATGATATACATTTGAGTTTAAACTTTATACCCTCAAAAAATGCAGGCTGACAGAAATCCTGATATTCTAGCAATTTTCATATTTTATGAGCAATATTTAAAATCTGTCCCTATTTTTGCACCTTTGTCCCCCATTATTTTAGGATTTGCCCAGATTACTTTCGCTAAGAAGGTGAAAGGTATGGATCTATGAAAGCATGCCCTTTCATAAATATTTCTTTCCAGCACAAAATGTTCATTGAACTTAGTTATTACTAAGTCAGATGTAAAACTCAAGCCCTCAGAAAACAAAAAAATGAACTGTAAATGACTGCCTCTTCATTGTCCGTAGAATAAAGTGTTTACCTTGATTTCTTCATTCTATTCAGGTTTGCTGCCTCTCTAAAATATGTAAATCTCTGCCTCCACAATAGCCAGGCAAATGGCTCCTTAAAGTTGAGCTTTTTTGTTGATGAGTACTGGCATAATTGCTAGAGTATTCACAAGGTACAGGGTTTGATTCTCAACTTGAGAAGCATGGCTATGTTTAAAAAGGTTCTCTGGGGTTGTTAGCCTGGTATTCACTACTGAAATAGCTATTTTGTAAGATAAAAAAATGTCACTCTGAACTCACTGGCATTCACTTGACCTGCTAGCAAAGTTTTCTGATCTGAATGGCCTTTTTGGTGATTTTATATGAAAAAGATTCACTTCTGACAGAGAGTCATGATGCTCACCCAATATTGAACAGTCATTTTGTTCAATTATATTGGAAATATCAGCAGACAGCAGCATTTGGATAAAAAAGCAACTTTGATAACTCACAAAATAGCATAGCAGAAAGACAGTTAACAGCTTTATCTCGCATCTCCAACTACATACCAACTGGCATACCTGACTCAATGCATTGTGGGATTATTCTGCTATTAAATAAGGAGCAATATATTACATATCCATGGTATATACATGCAAAAAGATGTGCACACTTTTTGTCATTACAAAATGCATATAGTAACACTACAGAATGTGGCAGGGTTTGAAGGTAAGGGGCATTCTTCAGGCATATTATCATTACAAAGTGCATATAATAACACTACAGAATGTGGCAGGGTTTGAAGGTAAGGGGCATTCTTCAGGCATATTATCATTACAAAGTGCATATAATAACACTACAGAATGTGGCAGGGTTTGAAGGTAAGGGGCATTCTTCAGGCATATTATCATTACAAAGTGCATATAATAACACTACAGAATGTGGCAGGGTTTGAAGGTAAGGGGCATTCATCAGGCATATTATCATTACAAAGTGCATATGACAAGGGAACAGGATCAGCATGGGAAAAACATGGCAGGATGTGAAGGTAAAGTGCATTCCTTAAGTGTATTACCATTCCAAAGGGCACTGAAGGTGAGGTGCATTCTTCAGGTGTATTATCATTACAAAGTGCACTGAAGGTAAGGTACATTCCTCAGGTGTATTATCATTAGACAATGCATATAACAATAGACCAGGATCAGCAATGACAGAATGCAGCCAAATTTTAGGGCAAGGCATACTCTGGGTTGGAAGACAAGGTGTGCTCCTTGTAAAAGCAGCTTCTCTGAATGATAATATATGAAATTCCATTCAGTGAGTGTAAGATGGTAATACAAAACAATCACAGTTTCACCCATTTAGACAACAAAACCAAGTAAAGGAGAAAGAACAAAGAATACATCTTGGAAAGCTGACTGGCACAAAAAATAACTTTAAACCTTAAAATCTCTATAAATCCAGTAGTGACTGGCCACAGCAGTTGTGAATAAAATATTAGCACACCTGTTTAAACCCAGGTATTAAACCTAGCTGTACACCTAATATAAGTAGATAGATAGAAGCATCAGGTTAGGGAAGAAAATGGCATTATAAATAAACTAAGAGAAAACCTGCTCTCTGAAGTAAACAGAAGGCAGCTCAACCTTCACATTTTTACAAATATTTCTAGTTGTCATGTAGTTCTGTCTGTGCTATGTTTACTTTATGAAAACAAAATGTTATTTGACAATGAGAAATTCACAATGCCATTTATCAATATTCCTCACAGCTCGGCAAACAGGTTCATAGGTATTTATTAGGCTAATGACCACAAGGTCCTTTTTAAACCTAGCCATGCATCCCAAATGTCTGACAAGCTCTGTTATCCTTGATAAGTGTATGCAGGGGGTTGGGAGATTAAACACTGACAAGTAGGGGACTTGGAGATGAACCATTTACAGGATGCCTGTGTCCATTAGAGATATAGGTACCAAACCAGGGATGAATTTCCTGTTCCCCATCCAGTTGTCCAAGTTGCACTTGAAATTTGTTAGGGAGGAACTCTGCTTTACATGGATAGGGAGCCTGTTCCAGAGAAGGCATAATCTCTTGGATACATGCCAGTGCCTCCAGCAGGTCCTATTTATATCACAGGCAAGGTTTAATCTTTAGAATGGGTAATTCTGGTGCTGTTTGTTTTGCGGATATACAAGAGATCCAGGTGAATGGGGTCTGTCAGTGCCTTGTATGCCAGACATATATCTCCCCCAACATATGGTAGGAGACCGAATACAGGAACAAGGCACTGAGGCAGTTTATATAGGGCATGTTACTTACTTTTAGTAAGGAACATCTATGGATGTTCCAATTGTTGGATATGCCTGTTTAAGTAAATACCAAATGATAGGTTTGATGAATGATGAATATAGTGGAACAATGACTTTCCTGGATCAGGTATCACAGCAAATGCTCACAAAAGTGCAAGTAGCTGTTTTATTACATCCATTCTGTGACAACATAATCCATTAGAACTTCAACTGCATGCCTTTTTTTGAGGGCAAAGATTACACTGTCACTCTAACTTCTAATCAGATTAAATCAGTTATTTTATTATCATTCATTGAAAACTATTACAGAGATAAATTCATGTATAGGGCAGTTTTATAATAATGATGTTTCTCGTGCGTGAGTTACACACAATAATTTACAACTAACTAGAACTTAGTTCTATCTCCCTCAGCAAAAAGACACAGGAGCCTTCTGGTAACTGAACTCACCCAACACTGAAAAGCTCAGTCTAGAAAAATACTATTTCACCTTTTCATTTAAAAATAATCTAAAATTATCCATGTTTGGGGAAGAAAATCCATGGCAAATTAGTGATTTGAATATCAACTGATTAAATGTGGAGGAAGGGAGAAATCAATTTCCCCTTGATTTTACCAAAGTTTCAAAATATAAAACACAGCTATAGAAAACTCAGACATATGGGATTGTCAGGATTTCAGGACTTATAATGCACATAATGTGTACAATGTCTTTTGTACTGCAGTTTTGTAAACGGTAACTAGCATGTCCTTTAAATACTTAGAGTTATTGCTGGATTAATCTCTTAACTTCCATAACCACATTGAAAACATCAGGAAAAAGATAAGCCGTCTTATAATCTGGCCCAGAAAAATATCTCCCTTTCTCTTCAGACCACCTAAAGTTGCAATAACCAAAGGAGTCCTTCTAGCTTAACTCAAATATTGTCTCTCCATCTTGCCAAAGCTTCTAAAATCTCATCCACTTTGTAGTCCACTAAAAACAAAATCTGCAGTTCAAAAGATAGATGCTAGAAAACCGGATATAGTGGTCCAAGAAAAGAAGACAAAAGGAGCACTGATCATTGAAATCGCCACACCTAATAACTACATTGTCTTGTGTACAGAGAGAGACAAAGTCATAAAATGAAACAAGAACCATGTGGAAGAAAGATACCGAGACAGTTCCAATAGTAGTAGGAGCAACTGGTCTTATAAAAAGAATTTGCAATCATATTTAGATATGTTACCAATTCATGTAACACCATACGAATTGCAGAAGGAGTCATTATTGGGTACATTGCAGGTACTGTGAAGAGCACTTTTGGCTGACATCAAAGAGTGAAACAATACTAATTTCATGAACTTTAATCATACTTTGACTTAGGAACGGGGTTCATTCCCATCATGGTTTTAGAAACCCAAAAGACTTGGAGAAATTAAACACACACACTCATGCACTCATACTTTCACAGGAATGTGAATTTTTGAAACAATCTGATGAATAGTTGCTGTAATGGTCAAGGTATTTGTCTCCCATGCATAAGGTACAAGGTTTGATTCTGACCTCTGGCCAATGCCTGTTGCCTGATTCCATGTTATCCCTGTGACTTTGTGGGGTTCTTCCCACCTCTGAAAACCATGCTGAGTGTTTCCACTTGAAATTAACCAAAGAACAGATCTGTGGGAAGCAGTAGAGACTTTTCATGGTACTATACAGGGGAAAAAGTTGCATAGACCTACCATTTTTGGCATCTACTGTGGTACGCAGTATCTTGGAGATAGAATAACATGGATTACAGACCATATGCCCATGGCAGGGCTAGCCACGCAATCGTGTAAAATATAGCTCTAAGTGATTTATCGTGTTGTCTATTTCCGTCAAAATGAGTATGGGTATTTGCCAGTCATAAGTTGGTTGAGGTCCCCCAGCCTACTCCAACCTATATCAGGGACCCATGTTAATGGCGGGAGGGGTGTATGCACCCCTATTGGTCAGTGTGTGCCCACCATGTTCAGATGCCTAGCTTGAGTTACCAGGGATAGCCCTGTTGAGTGAAACCTGAATGTAAAACTAATAAACCTGCCAAACATTAACTAAGAATTGCTACACTCAATGTAGGTTCACTAACAGGACAGAGCTTGGAAGTGGATGAAATCATGATAAGTATTTATCCAAGAGACAAGATGGAAGTGCAGTGTAGGAGAGCCACTTGGCTTGGGATCCAGAGTCTACTAACCAGGAAAAGGACGACTGGATAGAAATGGTGTGGGAATTATGGTTTGAGAGAGGCTTCAGAAGGCAGTGAGGGATGTCAACAGAATTAGTGACAGAGTCATGGCAATCAGACTCTAGCCTAATTATAGGGCAGTCTTGATAATCTCAGCCTGTGCCCCCACAGAAGGGCTGTGATAGTAAAGAAAAGAGTACATTCAGGCAGCATTTGCAGGACCTACTAGATAAAGCAGGACAGCATAAATTGGTGTTGATAATGGGTGACTTGAATCGACATATCAGGACAGACAGAACAGGATATGAGGACTGTCTGGGTTCACATGGGTGGGACAACAGAAATAAAGGAGAGACTAATCTAGACTTCAGACTGGCAAATGGCTTAATAGTAGCCATCACACGGTTCAGAGAGCAAGACTTCTGGAAATTGTGCCAGATGGAACACTGCTAATATCTGACATGGTTAATCTCGAAAGTATTTCCTATAAAGATATTTCTTTTAAATAATATTTTAAGAGTTTATATTTTGTGGAAAATGCTGACATGTTATACAGTTAGAAAGATTTATTTACTTATTTTTAACCCATAGATTTTTTTAAATCGTCAATGTTTTAGATATGCTCTTTACTCAAGCTACTTTTGAGCATTTTTACTAAGCTTCTAACTAAAATGGTGACATTTCAGGAATAGAACTGTAGAAAGTAGTGCTTGGTAGACTGAAACAAACATATACCATTTTATGCTACTTAATAGGTAGCTGTGCTGAATCTGATGTTTAAAAGGGTATCTGAAAATTTAGAGAAAAACATTGACAATAGTGGTGCAGTTCGACATCTGGTTAATTTTTTTTAGTTGGCGAACAAAGTGAACTAAGACCTGCAGAAGTATAACAGTGTGTTCCTTTTATTTTCACAAGAGTCTTATACTAGGAAAATTGACTATGCTGAAGAAAGAGCATTTAATATAGATTAGAAAAAGGAAAACAGAAAGAGATGAGAGAAAAATAGGAAGGAAAAATAGCTAAGTGACAAAGGGTTGGAAATGGCACAAAAATAAACAGCTAGGGATGACATGTTCTGATGCTATCAGATGTACAGTGAATGAAAGCAAATAAACTGATGTGGAGGTGATTTTACAAAAAGCCTAATACAGATTCTCTTTCTCTATCTATCTCTCCATATATTCTTGCACGCTCGTTTTTTCATGTTCTTTTCTAAGTTTCTTTTTATTTTTATGATGTACTCTCTTTTGCCAAAGAACATGTCTTTCTTGAGCTCTGATGTGACACTGAAGTCCCCTCCAATGATTTTCCTTCCACCCCTCTTAATCTGCCACATTTCTTCAAAGAACCTGCTGCAAAAGTCATCTGTGTCCTTTGGGGCACACAGACTCACTATTTTTCATCTCCTTCCATTTATTATTTCCTCTCCTCACTCTTCTGCACCCTTTCAGTCATTACCTGCAATCCTTTTCTGAAAATGCTAGCCATCCCCACCTGCACACTTTATTGTCTGTTTCTGTCTTGGGTGCTCATAATTTTCCTTTCTTCTTTTACCTTTAATTTTTTCTCCTGAATGATATGTTTTTCTTTCTTTTGATTGTTTGCAAACCTGACCCCATATTCTAGGTGACTACTATCATTTCCATCTGTTCTCTTTGTCTTTGTCCCATGTTCCTGCCCCTGCTCATCCTTACTCATGTCTGCTAACCCTAATCTTACACATCATCTTACGAAACACCTTTTCCTCTACTAGTAAAAGAATGTCTGTAGATATTGTTGCAAAGGCAAACTATATCTTTCTGGTTGGAATGATTTCTTTGTTCATTTTTTCTTTCAGTCAGCATACCGTCAAAGTTTTTGCATTGGTATTTTTTTTTTCATAATTTTATGCATTGACAAAATTACCTAACTCTGAGATAACACAAACTAGGAAAAAATAATGTGAAACAAAACACAAATCTTAGCTTCTCACTCTTCCCCAAGTTTCACGTAAATAAAAACAATGCAGTGATCATCCTGTTATATGCATGTGTGTCCTAGATGATTCTGGAAGGAGTTCCTTATCAATATCATCATCACCATCATCATACACTGAAATTATCAAACTGCCAAGAGCTGTCTGCAGATATTAAAATACAAAAGCCTTATTTCAGAACCTCCAACTGGTGTGCAGTCAAACATCATAGTATGCCTAGACATAATTAGGTAATACATTTTATATGTTTAAAAACATATTCATATTTTAACAAATAAGTACTGCTTGGCTCTCAGACTTGTAATTCTTATATAAAGTTATCAAATCCTGTGTCAGAAATAAGTGTTCAAAATTTGATTACTGAGAGTGTCAACCATTATTTATAATTATAACTGTTAAAGAGTTAACCTCCTTCTGCATATTATGTCTTAACCCCAATAATCAATATTCTTATATACACACAGACACACAAAGGCACACACATGTATGTGTGTGTGTGTGTATATACATATATACACACAGACACACAAAGGCACACACACACACACACACACACACACACACCACACACACACAAATGCAGAAGGGCTACAACTGAAATTTCAAGACTCATAAGTGTGAGTCTTGAAACTTACAAATAGTAAGTGTGATCTTTAGAACATAACAGTATAGTATAAAATTCATGTTTATACCCACAACCATATTTGCACCCTTGAAGTCAGCTGCAGGACCAAATTGCAAGTACTTTAGCTCTCTTTCTTTCTCTTTAGCTCTATATATATATATATATATATATATATATATATATATATATATATAATGTGTGTGTGTGTGTATATATAGAAAGATATAAATGCACACATAGATAAATATAAATAGTAATAAATATCTATAAGTATATCTAATATAGCTAGGTAGATAAATACATACATTAACTTTATGATTGCTGTATGTCTGATAATAGGGGAACACTCTACAATTCAGCGGTTGTGGAGTTAGTATACAGTTCCCTGTAACAGCACATAAATTCTCACTGTTTTAATCATTGCACTTAGCCAAGTAACATACAATAGGAACCCGTTCAGAAAATTTGCTGTTATAATGACAGGATAGTTTCTCTTTCTTCAGCTGGTCTCCAAATATATGTGCAGACAAAAATAAAATATTTCAAGATGGTTTCAGTCTTAATTTTACTTTTAACAATTTAGGTGCTTAAGTCCCAGATTCTTTGACAAAAGCAACGCGTCAGTTTCTGAAGAAAATCTGTGCTGTATAAATGTTCTGGCTAACACATTTGTAATATCTAGGTTAATTCAGTAAGAGATATTATGTCACCTTTTTCTTGTCATGTCTAACATACAGTAGACCTGATAGAATAAAGTTGTTGGTTAGCTTATATGTGAGACATAACATGATACTACCGGCAAAGTTTACTGCTGCATGTCAGCTTTTGAGCAATTGCACAGCATGGGATGTCATCATTGTAGAACTTAATATGACTCCAGAGTGAGACACAATGCAGTGTCTTTTGCTTATTAAGCTTGTGAAAGACATTGTGCAACAGATATTCTGAAATTATGCACATGCCATGACGATGATGAATGAATAATTATCTTCTGCTGTCCCAAGGCGAAGTCAAGTTCGCTACACAATGCAGGAGCAGTAACTGATGCAGTGATGGAATGACATGGTCGTTATGTAACAGGAAGTTATACTGCTAATATGTGAGACAAATCACATATCCGAAACCTGTGATGGTATTCACAGTCCTCATGAGAAGCAAAATGTTTTGTCAGGAAACTAAATAACAAATGGACACAATGGATATCATCTACCCAACACGAGGTCCATATTCCTACTTAGAACTCTGTAATCTAGATTATCAATGTGCCATTTGAGATATAAATCAAAATAGCTATCTCATACCCTTAAAGCTATACACACATTGTGTAACATTTCATGTCTGAGTTAGATAATACATCTATATGCATTATGGTATTGTTACACTGGTCACTGTAGATTAACCTTAATGTTATACTAAGCATATCCTAGCCTATTTTAAACAAATATGAATCTTTCATTATGCAAGCAATAATGTGTGTGTGTGTGTGTGTGTGTGTGTGTGTGTGTGCGTGCGTGCGTGCGTGCGTGCGTGTGTGTGTGTGTGTGTGTGTGTGTGTGTGTGTTACTCTGTAATTAGTACATGCCCAGGGGTGTTCTGAGTGGCAGATAGCCTCTATACCCCTTGAAGGGCATTATTTATTCAATAACACACACCCTGGAGGGCATTATTGCACTTAGAGAATAAGCTGTCAGAAAAATCATTGTGTTTTACTTATTTATTTGTTATTACTGTGTTATTATTTTTGTCATATTTTTGATGTAAAATAGTTCCTCTGCCTAATGTTTCAAACTTGCTGTAGTATATGTAAATGGTGTTGGAGAAAGTATTTTACATCCAAAATAAAAGATTTTCAACAAATGTCCAGATATTTATCTCAGTTTTTGGTCCCTTCTCAGCAATTTTGTGGTGCACTAAATAATGACATACATTTGAGTTTCAGATAGTGGTTCCTTAGAAAAAGCATGCTAAAAAAATCATTTTAGTCTAGCAACTTTCTAATTTTATATCACCAATATTTAAAATCTATTCCTGTTTTTAACTTTTGTTCTTCTCACCCTCTAAGTTCAATAAATCTGGGCAAATTAAAAAATAATGGGTGGGAGACAAACATCTAAAATATTTTTCTTATAAATTCAGAAAGCTGCTAGAATAATAAGTTTTGTGTTTGCAAGAAATTTTCTAAAGAATAAAAAGTCAAACTCAAATGCATGTCACCATTTAGTGACTTCAATCCTGCACAATTTGCCAGAAAAACACAAATTTTATTTGATAAATAATTTGATGAGACTTTATCTAGATTTCTTGAGCTAAGGTTGAGAGGTCAGGTGTGCATACCTTTTAACTGCTGCTACCACTAGTCGATTGCTGTCACTCACCCTCTCTGAGACACACACACATACACACACACACACACACACACACACACACACACACACACACACACACACACACACACACACACACACACACACACACACTTTTGTACACCTTAATATGCTGCTGTGAAGTGGCAGACTCATTTTTCAGTGGGCGTTATCTGTACATTAGCACCCTGCTGAAGAACATTCATTCTCCATTCAGGTTGTCGATGTATGGGTTGCCTATTCTCTAAATATTCATAGCACAGCTCTATAAATAAAAATGTTTCATTCTTAAACTTATAATCTTTATATCTAGATAATTTAACTGGGCAGTTTGTACTGAAGATCTGGCCCTGTATTTGAGACTATAATACAGCTTTTACATGTAGACGTGACTTCAGGAATCTTTCTGCAGCTCTTAACATTAACAGTTTCTACAGTCTCAAGCTTTTTGTTACAGGACCGATTAGGGCACTTGTGATAGTGCATCATTCTGGACCTTTGACTTTGATGTATTTGCCTTTATAAATGTCTACGACTTCTTGTCATCTTCACTTATGAACAACAAAGGTCTTGGTTTGGCTGATTTATCAGTATCTTCATCTTTAGTCTTTTTAAAATTTCTCCAGAAGTTTAGGTGTTCTGTCACAGTGATAGCAATGGACCCCATTCCTAAGTCAGGGTACAATTAAAATTCATGAAATTAGTATTGCTTCAGTTTTTGATGTTTGCCAAGAGTGTTTTACTTATAGACTTTCTCATCAGTTTTGAATTTTTATTTTGTCTCCTGTCTATAAATTTGGTGTGGTTCTGCAGTTTTGTTCATAGTATTTCCATCTCTGATAATTGCTTTTCATCATTTCCTTCACTCCATATTTATTTCTGACATTAGTAATGTAGCTGAATAAGAAATTTGCTTTCCACCTTTCTGCCCATGAACATGTGGTCTGCAGAGATACTGAATACCTGCAACAAAGTATTTCAAAATATCAGATGATGGTCCTCCTAGTTTTTTCTATAGTTTTTATGTCATAATATTCTTCACTCTTTGAATAACTCTCAAATTATTCACTGTGCTGGGGATGGTGTGCACTAGGTGTTATATATCTGAATTACAACTCATAAATATTTTTTCTGAATTCCTGACTTATGTACCAGAGATGATTGTCAGATATGAGCCCATCAGGTGTCTCTTGCCTTGAGAATATAAACTTTAATTCACTGAGCATGCATGCAGGTGTGCGTCTTTTGATCTTAAGTTATTAATGGAGTTTGAAAAAATAATCCACACATATGAGATACATAGCTTCTTTAAAAGGGGAGCAGTGCCCACTCAAGTCCAAAAATGATCTAAGTATACTTGCAGTTTCTTGGAATGGTCTGCCCACTAAAATAAGAAGCGTCATCAATTTCCCCCATATTCATAAACAGCTTAAACTTCACTTAAACAAATAAATCAAACTGTTCATGCTTTATTGATAAAGATTGAATACCCCAAACCTTTGACACCAGGGTTGAATATCCCAACACTACTGAAACTCTTCAGCTGCCAGTTTGCATTTATCAAGTGCCACTTGTATCACTTACAGACTTTATTTGCCAGATTGCAAATAATTACAAATTATGATCTCTTTATTACTTTATTGTTCATATCTAATACTTCATTAAGTCTGTACCAGCATTATCTTGAGATAATTTATGTGTTTACATTTTTGCTAAAACGTCTATACCATTTTAGACTTTCTGACATTGTTGAATGTATTTGTCATAACAAATGGCCCACATTGTGACTGAAAATGTTTTTGGGTCAGTTTACCTACCTGGTAAAAAACTCAAATAAATATGTAAATTAATCGATCACTTCCTTTGGTTTGCTATTATGGTGTGCATTGCAGATGCCTAAACTCTGTGCTATTTGTTCTCTCTGAGTCAAAATTCATGATGAAAACATTTTAACTCCAGATGTTTCTCCATTTGCTGGCTCAGGCATTTGTATTTTTTTCATTTGATTGGGAAAGACTATTTTTGTCAGTTTTGGATACTAATCATTGAATGCAAAATATTTCTTCCTTGAGAGAAAGACTGAAATAACATTTGTACTGCATTTATAAGACATTGTCAGTATATCTCTAAAATTGTTTTACATTGCCTTCCATGGTTGGTAATAGTGATATTATTCAAGGAATCACTAATTCTTCTGCTAACAGTTCATGTTTGTTTAGTAAAAATGTTTTACTCAACACTTCTGTTTTTCCCTGGTCTGTGTTTCATTGATCTACAGTCTCGGTATTGTAAAATGACATTCCATATATTGATTTTTGACTGTTTCCACTTGAAAATGTTTATCATATTCTTCGAATTCTTTCAAACTGTACAGTATTATTAAGTTTCTTTTCTATCTTAGCAATTAAGTTTAGTGTGCATTTGCAAATGCTTTGACCTATAGTTATCTAGTCATCCCTTGTAGATCACAGCACTTATACCATTCTGACTGGCATCTTCATGCAACAATACAGGCTTATTTACATCATAGTATTGCTGAACTAAAGTTTCTGTAACTAGTTTCTTCAGCAGTTCAAAACTTACCATATTCATACATCCATTTTAATGCTTACGTCTTACTCTAGCACATTAAATGCATTGTTATCTTACATATATTCTGTACTAATATTAAAAGTCATTACCTTGGTCTTAGAAACCACTGCAATGACTACATATCTCCTGGATTTGGCATTTTACTGGATCAGTTTTCAGACCTCCAGCATTAGAGTATGACGTGTTTCAAACTTGTCACTCTTAGTTTATGTTTCTTCTCTACATTTTGTTATTCTATTCAGTAGTTGTATCAGCCACTTGTAATTCTTTCCTTCTATCTCACTCATACTACTACACCATCAGTTATGTTTACAATACTTTCTAAGCTTTTGGTTATTCAGCAACAGCTCTTTAGAATACCTCTAGTGTTAATGAAATATCAAATTTAAGTATAAGAAATCTGAACAATCCACAATAAATGCACACAGTCAGGAATTTTGTTCATCTGACTCTGTCTACAACAAAATCTATTTTGCATCTAGTTCTGATAAATAGTACTCAGCATTCTTGATAACACTGCTTCACCTGTAAGCAATGAGGGGTCCTCCCTTTTTAATTACTATATTCAGATCTTGTGCATCAATACAAATGGAAGCCATATTATATAATAACCATATTATCATCCATTTTTTTGGTTGTAAATTAGTTTAAATTACACCAGGACTTTCCATTCTCTTTAGTTCCTGGTCACCATTAGTTTTGCATGTGATTAGTGCTTTTTAGGACTGTGCATCACTAGCATAGCATCAGTTTTATTTGTATGTGATGTTCTCCTGTCAAGCCATCTAAGCCTGTGAATAAATCAGTAGTCATGAAGGATATCAGTGATATGAACCTGCACATTAAAATATGTGAAATGTTTCTGTAACTGTGCGAGTAATTCAGTACACATAGCAAGTTACTAGGCTACTGGCCCTGAGGCCCTTATAAGCCTAGCCAATACATTAGCCCATGTTCCCACAAGTCAGCACATGATGCCCTTGATCAGCAGGGACACGGGTGGAATCCCAAGGGTGTATTTTCCATTTCCCATCCAGTCATCCAGTTTTCTCTTAGAGAGAGATAATGAAGTACTCTGCTTGACATGGAGAGGGAGTCTATTCCACAGATGTGGGAGTCATTGGGAGACAAATCTGTCCCACCATCAAGTCCTATTGGTGTTGCAGATCAAGTTGAGGTTTTGTGTGTGGGTCACG
>NC_056737.1:1394793706-1394888706 GCF_019279795.1 Protopterus annectens | reverse complement strand
ATGTTTCTGCTAGTATGCACGTTGCTCCCCCCTGAGGAAACAGAAAGGAAAAAGGAAGCAACAGAATTATTAGGAAGCTAGCAGGGAATACTGCTGGAGCTAGCAGGTGAAAACAATTAGAAGCAGGCAATTACACAGGCAGAATAGTAGCTCAGCCCAGCACTTAAAACTCTGCAAACAGCAGTGCAGGATGTTTCTCTCAAGAGACACTGCAAGACAGGAGTAAGCTATTAGAAGTGAAAACTGAAAAAGCTGAACTCAGAGCAGAAATGCTAGGGGCTGCCATAGCTGTCATAAGGAGACATAGGCTACTTGCTGAGCGTGGTGACAATGCAGATGGTGCCAGACAACCCACAGTGAGGAGACGGAGAAGAGTGTACAGGCCCAGAATCACCTACCACGGGTTACATGAGTTGGAGATAGTAGAGTGCTATAGAGTGGACAGAGACCTCCTGCAGCAAATTGTCAAGCTGTGCAGGCCACACCTCACACACAGAACCAACAGAGGGGAACCCATCCCAGTGGAAACCAAGGTATGTGTTGGCATAAGAATACTAGCAACGGGTACCTTCCAGAGAACAACTGGTGATATGATGGGGATATCACAGGCGTCAGCCTCCAGGGTACTGCACCAGTTCCTGGATGCCATGTCAGCGCATGTCGGTGATCATGTATATTTCCCCAATGCCCGTGAGGTATTGGCCAGCAATATGCGTCTCTTCCAGCAAATAGCGGAATACCATGAGGTAGTGGGTGCAATAGACTACACGCACATATGCATCAAAGCACCAGCCGGTGAGCAGAGTAGGGCCTACATTAACCGCAAGGGCTTCCCCTCCATCAACTGCCAGGTCATGTGTGATGCCCAGGGCATAATAATGAATGTGTGTGCTGGCTGCCCTGGGAGCTACCATGATTCCCATATTTGGCATTTGACCAGCTGTACCAGACATTTTCCAGTGGGGACATCCCACACAGACACCTAGTGGGGGATGCAGGTTATGCACTGGAGCCGTGGCTGATGACACCCATCAGAAACGCACACACACCTGAACAGGAACGCCATAATGAGGCACACGCACAAACACGTAATGTAATAGAGCGTGTGTTTGGGCTACTCAAGTCACGGTTCCAGTGTCTGGACACATCTGGTGGAGCCTTGCAGTACTCACCAACTACATGTACCCAAATTGTCATGGTATGTGCTATGCTACATAATATGATCTTGCGAAAACAGCTGCAGCAGGACCAGCATAGGGCCGGGTCAAACAGCCCCCCACCATTGCCAAGGTCATCAAAGGCAGAGCGTGACTCGGAGGAGGAACAACCTGAGCCTGCCCCTGTAGGCAGAAGGAGGCGTGCCCAGTATGCCCTGGCCTTGGCAAAGAGGCAACACATAGCACATACACTGGCTCAGTAGGAACCCTGGGAATGATACCCCTCTCTGACTCACTCATATAATAACATGGATGCCTAAAATGACATAAACTGCTCTCAAACATATACAGGGAGTGTAATATGTGCATCCGACAGAGGCAGCCCTGCAGCACCACCTGAGGCATGAATACCATGTGTTAAGTAATGTAACACCATGTAGTACATGCACACGTGAGGACCCTGACTAACATCCTACCCTCACCAAGCATGATGCCACAATATGACGATGGGATGATCAATTGCAATAATTGGCTGAAGTATTGCAGTTAGTCAAAGGGGATCCAATGTGTGCCAGCCTGGGATGACATGCTGAGCATGACATGATGCTCCACCTGCTAGGGGTGGCATGCACCTATCAGTCCAGGCCTTATGGAGACTGGCAAAGGCTGTTGTTACCCACAGCGTGCCCTGAATAGGTAAGGCTCAAAACACAAACCCACCCCCATAGGTATCACAAGGGATAAGAACCTAGATGTAATGCTAGCCAATGCCAGAAGTCTAAACAGCAAGATGCATGCAGTGTAAACTCACCCAATATGGAGAATGTTGATATCTGACCTGTAACAGAAAACTGGGTCAAGGCTCACAACAGCACCCTAACACTAGCAGGTTACACCTCATACTGTGCTGTACAGCCTCAAAACATGGAACAAGCTACAAAAGGAGGGTGACTAGCAATAATTGTCAAGGATAACCACACCCCTATGTTGGTACCACAACAAGAAGCAGCATGGACTAGCCATGGTCAAGTAACAGTGGCTAAAACTGCTTCCCAGTTTATAGCCTGCTACAGACTACTGTCCTAACACCAGGAACTGCACCTGGCCTATGTTGGAATACATGAATATATCAAGCCCCCCCAAACCACATTATATTGGTTGACTGAAAATACCCAGACATAGACTGGGAGCATTATACTAGCTCCAACACTGTAGGAGAAAAGTTCCTAGAATCCATAAACCAAAATGCCCAGGAACAATGTACCACTCCCACAAGAGGGGTAAGCATACTGTATGTGATAATCAGCAACATGGGTACTGGATGGCAAGATGAGTAGTGTATCCCTCACTGGTAAGACCAGACTATAGAGTAATCACACTGGATATACACATCCTGACCACAGTCCCTGGCCAGAAAACCACAGTGAAAAACATGTGTAAAGCAAAAGTTGCACTCCTCCAAACTGATGTGGAATCCATTAAAGGCCCTGTGCAGGTGCAAAATATGGGCCACACCTCAGAAGCTGTTATACAGGCATTCCATGAACACAGCCAGGAATGCTTGGATTATGCAATCACAAATAACAACAAGACACAATGCCATACACACAGGCATCTGGCATGCTGGACTCCAGCCATTACCAAACCATGCAAGAGAATGAGGAAGGTACTACATGACAGAGCAAACATAAAAAGGGAAGTAATCAGTGATCAGTAGTATGGCAATAAAATATGTCCACACATACAATCCACTAAGGCCAGCCACAACAGGTAGAATCTGTGAATCCAGAGGCAATGTGACACCAGGCCCAAGTACACAGACAACCCACAACTCCCCCAATAAATACAAATATATGTGAGAGATGCAACCATGTATCCAAACCGGAGGCTGAGCTCCCCCAACCCAGTACTGTCAAAACTAGTCAGGAGGAGAAGGTAACCACATACACCACAAACCCAGTCCCACATAGACCTATCACAACTGTAAACCAAACACATAAACACAGAAATACATTCCCGGAGGCCCTAATTACAAACACACCACACCAACAGAGGCCTCCAAAGCAGACCCCCAAACAACCACAACCTCCAAACATAGCACATGCAACACACAGTACACAAAGCTGGTGTGCCAAACAGTCACAGGCCAGAAGGAGAAACAACATGCCTGATACAGTTGTAATAGGTGACTCCATAGTCAGACACACTGCTGTCCCGCTCACCAGACTGAACAAGGGAAAGGGTACAGTAAGCTGCCTGTAGGCTGCTACAATACGCCGGATAACACAAGTACGCAGGTCACCCCAAAGCAAGTAGAAATATGATGCAGTCATTGTCCATGCTGGCGTGAATGACCTGAGATGTACCTCCCTGGACTACATGAAAAGAGACATAGATGAGCTCTCTGAGTATGTACTCCAGGCCGGTATGACACTGACCGTTTGCAGCATCCTACCCTCACCAAGAATGATGCCACAGTACAAACACAGAATGATCAGCTTTAACAAGTGGCACAATTACTGCTGTCATTCCAAGAGGATCTAATGTCTGTCTGCTTGGGATGTCATGCTTGACAAGCCATGCTGCTGTTCCAGGGATGGCTTGCACCTGTTACACCTGGGCATCTGGATATTGGATAAGGCTTTTGCCACCTCCATAGAGCCTTACATAGGCAAGGCTGAAAAGACTAACCCACCACCCTAGAAAACATAAGTGGTAAGAAACATAAGGGTAATGCTGACCAATGCCAGACGTGTAAACCACAATATGCATGCTCCTGAGGCCCTTCCCAGTATGGAGAACATCGATGTCTGTGCAGTGACAGAAACCTGCTGCAAGCCTCCTGATAGCACACCAGCACTACCAGGTTATACCTCATATCATGCGTTATGGCCCCAAAACCTGGACCAAAACATAAAAGGAGGGAGATTATCCATATTCAGCACAGACACCCATACGTCCAGGTAACTGACAATGCACGAAGCATCGGAGACTACCCATGTGCACCTAACCATAGGCAAAACTGCTGTACAGTCTGTAGCATGCTACAGACCACACTCTCACACACAGGAACCCCACCCAGCCATCCTGAAGACACTGAACAGTATGAATGTCCCACCAAATACCAAACAAGGTACTCACAAATTACCACATAGGTGGTAAACCATTATGTATGGAAGGAGTAATCAGGGACCTAGGGGCACAAGTGGACTGTAACCTGTTATGTGACACTCACATTGCCAATCTGGCTAGGAAGACTGTCTATATTGGACACCTTATCATGAAAGGATTCACATCTACGTCAACAGAGGTCATTGTGCCCCTGTACTGTTCTCTTATCAGACCCATAATCTAGTAGAATGCCTCATTTGGGATGTACCTTACCTGACACCTGCAGCAGTTAGAAAGGCCTCAAAGGTACCTCACCAAGATGATAAAGGGTCTCAAATATATGTCATATGCTGCCTGGCTGTAGACACCCCAGCTGAATGCAGTCACATACTGCCTACACAGAGGCGTTGTATGCCTGTTGTACAAGGCTATGTCCAACACAGGAGTAATGGGCATGTTCCACCCCAGAAAACCCAAAGCCATCAGAGCTGTGAGAGTGAGAGATGTCATTCTCAACACATAATGAAATAGGATGTGCTGGAGGGACAGATACATAACCAAGAGGCTCCCTACAACCTGGAACAGAATCCCACTCCATGTCAGGCAGAGCCCCTCACTGACACTCTTCAACAGGAATCTTGCCAAGTGGATGGATGATCGTAGATGTACACTGGGGGTCTTCAATGTGTCACGTCCAGACAGAGGCACAGTAAAATAAATCATAATTGGCCATAATATTCACATAGCAAGGGGTGACAAAAGCCACACACACTCTGGCTAGGCTTATAAATGCCCTAGGGTGGATAGCCTAGTATGAACCTATGAATATATGAAGATACAAATTGTACAGGACACTAAGGATAATCACAAGGCTTTCTCAACCGATGGTAGGAACCTTGTTGGGAATTCACGGATATGCTCTGAATCACTCAAATATTACAAACAACATACCAAACACACACACACATATTGCCAACATACAACCTGACAGGTGCAGTGCAAACCCCCCTCCCCGCAGAATGCAAAATATCTATCCCAGCAGACTGCTGGCCCCCTGACATTGCAGATGCTGAGGTAACAGCCAGCATCTACAAAGCAAAACACACAGCAGCAATGGTATGAGATGGTGTCCTGGGCTGAGTCCAACATGGACTTCAAGAAGAATGGAATGCCAAATCACACTACTGCTCAATGTCAGCCTTACCACAGGATATGTACCCAAAGAGCAGTGTACAACAACAGTGGTCTTTCCCAACAAAGGTGTTGCCCGAATGGATACTGAAAACTACAACCCCAGAATCCTGACAAGCTTGGTCTGCACAGCTATGGAAAGGATCAGCATGTACCGCAGACATAAAGATATTGGGGACCTACTGACACCGGACCCTACCCAGTGTGGCTTTCTTAAGTGCAGATGCTGCCCCTTAAACATGTTTGATTCATTTGAAACAGTCATTAAGGTCATTGATGAGGGCAATGTGGTCCACACAGTGTAGCTGGACCTTGCAAAGGCTTCCATACAATACCCCACGTGTTCATTATAGATAGGCTCACCAGCTTAAATATAAACCCCTATGTCAGTAGAGGGGTTGCAAACCAGACCAAGGACAGAACTGACATGGTCAGACATGCTGCAGCCATGTCAGACTACAAACCAGATATAACTGGCATCCCACAAGGCTTGGTGTATATGTCCCATAGGTACAGGCCAACATGGAAGGACTGTGTCTGAACATGTTTGCAGAGGACTACAAACTGGCCACCATATCTGACCCTCCAGCTGACACAAGCATCCCACAAAAGGGCCACATAGAAACAGACAACTGGTGCCATAGCAAGCTAATTGCAGAAAAGTGTATAGTCAACCCCTGTGGATATACAGTAAGTGTCCACCAATTACCACATAGGTGTTAACCCATTAAGTACTTAACATGTAATGAGAGACCTGGGGACACAAGATGATAGATATCCTGCATTGGACAAACATGTGGCTGTAGTGGTTACAGAAACATACCATATACCCACCTACCATGAAGGTTGTCAGATCTAGATAAGGGTAGGTCATTGTGGCTCTGCAGTCATCCTTCATCAGTGTTACAATTGACTACAATAGCCCCTGTGGGATGTACCTCAGCAGACACCTCCATCAACTGTAAAGTCCCCAAAAGTACCTCACCAGGAGTATCAAAGAGCTTGAACAGATGCCATGTGTTGCCTGATTAAACAAACTGCAGCTCCACACACTGCCATACTTCCCACCCAGAGGCGAGCTGTGCCTGATGTATAAAGCCATGTCCAAGCTGGAATCAATGAACATGCTGCACCTTGTACAATCTGAATGGCAGTGAGCTATGCACATGAGAGACCTGAACCCCAGCACTGACATACATAGGACAAGCTGTACTGAATGATCCATAACACAGAAGCCACCACCACTCATGAGTAAACTCCCAGTACAGGTTAGCCAGAGAGTCACTCATCGACTCTCCTCAAGAGGAATCTTGATTAGTGGATGGGAGATGATAGGTTTACCCTGGGTATCACTGTTATATCATGGGTAGACGGAGGCACAGTATACTAACCATGACATATGTCATGGCAAACTCCACCTACAATATGTGTCGAAGGACAAACGCACTCTCCGACTAGCATTAGAAATGGCCTAGGGCACATCGCTAGTGTTTGCCAATGTACACCTATGTTGTGGAATACACTACCAATGTTGGACAAGCCTGGTTTAAGTAGTTCATATCTGAACATAATGCAACATGGTCAGATGTGCACAACTGGCCCCTAACCAGGCTGTTGTGCTCACTATGAAAATGTAAAGCAGTGATAGGACTAAAGGCCAAGATACTGTCCACCGCAGTGAAAGTACTGAACCAGTACACTATACGGTACTACAGTGTTAGGTCAGTATAAAAGGATGTTGACAACTGTATGCAAAGTATCCCATGCAAACCCTGCAGGTAGAATATAATCCCTGTTGTGTTCAGACACAAAGCAGTTGGACAGTAACTACACAACATGACACACAACACACAACCATAAACATGAGATATTGTTGAAGTTTACACTCATCCACAAATGTGGTGGACTGCAGAGTTCAACATATGGAAAGCTCACACTGGGCATGCCCGCACACTTTGAGAAATGAGACATATGTCAGACAACATGCCATGGGAAGCCTGAACTGGGCATGCTCACACACTTAGGCCAAATCTCAGTTTAGCATTTGGCCACACATATCTGGTATTTGTACGTGTAATTCCAGGAACCAACCACATTACAGCAATCTGCCCAGTGCACACAGTTAAATGACTACAGAGACATACGTGATATAGTGGATCCCTCCCATATTCAAACATCTTCCACAGATACACAAGTTGTTCATAGAAACAGGGAATGCTATGGCAATAAAGACCTGCAAACAGTCTATCAGCAACAAATATTGTGCATCTGACAATTAAACATATGGGTGTAGAGGTCAACACTAGGCTGTTTGCCCTAGGGAATGGCAGCTTAGCCAGAGTGTGCTTCGCGTCTGGCTCCCCAGTACAGTAGGCTACTGTGCCACTGTAAAGTAGGTCATATAAGGCACCATGTGAGACTAGTGTGCTGTGCCTTTGTCAAGCAGGGACACAGTGGAGATCCCAGGGGTTGAATTTGCTAAGCCACATCCATGTTGTTTGTGAGTGCTGGAAGAGGGTTGCTGAGGACCTCTAACAGTATGTGGGCATCAATAACAGAGTGAGGGGAGCCTTATCTGCATTGTCTGGACAATTTCACTGTCAACACTTTGTCATGATGATTATGAGGGATTGAAGTGTCGTGCCAGTACTGTTCAGAGATGTCCTCCTTCTGTGGGCTACTGCTCTGCAATGTATTAGCTCACTCTGTCTGTTGGACAGCTCATATAAGGCTGGTGTACACCTGACAGGTGTCCTGTTGTGGAGCAGTCATGTGTATATTTGGGATAGCATGATCAATGCAAACCTTCCACATGCTCATAGAATGCAATTGTCAAGGAGTATGTAGAGTGGCCTGTATACTCCCCCAGCATGGGTCCTTTGAAGTCTTCCACCCCAGTCTTCACAAGTGTATAGTCTGCTTTTGATAAATACACTTTTTTTGCAGTGACAACCTTGCCTGGGGGTGGGGATGGGATATGGATGTCCAGGGAAAGGTGGGTATGGCCACATATCAACAATGGTGGTCTACTTCTGGTGTGGAACAGTGAGTACCCATGTTGTAGATGGTCAGGTGCAATATGTATTCCCCCTTGTGGCTGTGGTGAGTGGGCCTGCCATAGCACATGGATTCACAAATTGTAGTGGCTGTAGGGTAATGTTGTAGAGGCCTGAGTAGTTCCCACACACAACATACCTGTACCTGACGTTAACAACTGGAATGGTGTATGTGAACACCTGCATATCTTGGCACTGTTCCTAGGGAAGCAAAGTGTGTCTCCTGGATGTGGGAGGGGTGGTCCAAACTGGTTGTGTTGTGTGTTACAGGTCCTGTGGTCACGAAACATGGTATAGAACATAACCTGCCAGTGCGATGTGCATAACTGACCCTGAAATAGGTGGCTGCAAATGCATATATATGCTATCCCCCACCTGAGAGGTAGTACTAGATGTACATACCTCTGTAGAAATAATGATGTCAGCACCCTATAAATACTGCAGGTGCAGAACAGATGCCCAGTAATTCTGATAGTGCGCTCTGCTAATGCGTCTCCCTCAAGTGTCATAATATAGTTAGGTAGGGGTATGAATCCTGCAAATGATCAGCAGGTGTGTGTGTGTGTGTGTGTGTGTGTGTGTGTGTGTGTGTGTGTGTGTGTGTGTGTGTGTGTGTGTGGGTGTGGGTGAGCAGGGTTGGTGTGTGTGCTAGTCTGTGTGAGGGAAATGTCCCTTTTGGCAACTGGGAAAACATAGTACAGGATGCACATTCCCCTTTCTAAACACTGATGATGTCAGCACCCTATAAGTACAGCAGGAGAAGCAAAACCTCCCAGTGATGCGAATAGCATGCTCTGCTAATGCATCCGTCTTGAATGTCATGACATAGTTAGGTAGGGGTTTGAACCCTGCAAATGCTCAGTGTATGTGGAGGGGGGTTACTGTGTATGCAATTCTGTATGAAAGAAATGTCCCTTTTGGCAACTAGGAGAACACACTACAGAATGCACATTCCTCTTTCTAAACACTGATGATGTCAGCACCCTATAAGTAAAGCAGGAGAAAGGAAACTTCCTAGTAATGCGAATAGCGTGCTCCGCTAATGCGTCCATCTTGAGTGTCATAGCATAGTTAGGAAGGGATTTGAATACTGCAAATGCTCAGTGTGTGGGGAGGGGGGTTAGTGAGTGTGCAATTCTGTATGAAAGAAATGTCCCTTTTGGCAACTAGGAGAACACACTACAGGATGCACATTCCTCTTTCTAAACACTGATGATGTCAGCACCCTATACGTACAGCAGGAGAAGGCATACCTCCCAGTAATGTGAATCGCGCGCTCTGCTACTGCATCCGTCTCAAGTATCATAACATAGTTAGGTAGGGGTTTGAATCCTGTAAATGCTCAGAGTGTGTGTGGAGGGGAGTTAGAATGTGTGTGCAATTTTGTATGAAAGAAATGTCCCTTTTGGCAACTAGGAGAACACACTACAGGATGCACATTCCTCTTTCTAAACACTGATGATATCAGTACCCTATAAGTACAGCAGGAGAAGGGGATCCTCCAAGTAATGCAAATAGGGCGCTCTGCTAATGCATCCGTCTCGAGTGTCATAACATAGCTAGGTAGGGGTTTGAATCGTGCAAATGCTCAGTGTGTGTGCAATTCTGTATGAAAGAAAGGTCCCTTTTGGCAACTAGGAGAACACACTACAGGATGCACATTCCTCTTTCTAAACACTGATGATGTCAGCATCCTATAAGTACAGCAGGAGAAGAAAATCTCCCAGTAATGCAAATAGCGCACTCTGCTAATGCATCCATCTCGAGTGTCATAGCATAGTTAAATAGAGGATTGAATCCTGCAAATGCTCAGTGTGTGTGGAGGGGGATAGTGTGTGTGCAATTCTGTATGAAAGAAAGGTCCCTTTTGGCAACTAGGAGAACACACTACAGGATGCACATTCCTCTTTCTAAACACTGATGATGTCAACATCCTATAAGTACAGCAGGAGAAAAGAAAGCTCGCAAGAATGTGAATAGCGCACTCTGCTAATGCATCCATCTCAAGTGTTATAACATAGCTAAGTAGGGGTTTGAATACCACAAATGGCAAGTGTGTGTGGAGGGGGGTGATAATAGGGTGTATGCAATTACATATGTGAAAGAACTGACTCTTTTGCCAACCAGTACAACACACCAGCTGCTGCATATACCAATTTCTACACAGAGATGATGTGAGCACCCTACAAGTACAGCGGAAGAGGCCAAATCTCCCAGTAATGCAAATAGCACACTCTGCTACTGCGTCTCTCACTACTGTCATAACAAAGTTAGTTATGGCTTTGAATTCCACACATGCCACGTGTGTTTTTGTCACACAGAATGCCCATGTGTGTGGGTTGTTGTTCACAATAATGCATGTCATTGATTAAACCAGTAATGGCAATGGACACAGATGATGTATGTGTGTGCCAAATACACATATGTACCTGTGACCTTCAATAGTTCCCATGGGTCATACCAGCCTGTGCCACATGCTCAGAGAGCCCTTCCATGTTCCCTATCATGTAGTCCAGGGAGGTACATCACAGGTCAGCCATAGTGGCATGGACAATGACTGAGTCATGTGTCCATGCCTCTGACTGACCTGTATGCTTGTGTCATGTGGTGAACCATAGTGCCCCACGGGCATATCACTGTGACCTTCACCTTGTCCAGCCTGGTGAGCGTGACCTCACTGTACCGGACAATAAAGGTACCTAACATAACTGTAGCAGCTGTGTTGTCTAGCCGTACAGGCTGTGATTGTTTGGCACACAGGATTTGTGTGCTATGTGTTTCATGTGCTGTGTTCTGGCTTAACATATGCCTGTGTGCCAGCTGCAGAGGTGTCTGCTGCTCAGGCAGGATGCTATTCTGAGGCTCCACGAATGGCCCAGTGTGTTCACGTGTTTGTATTGCTGTCAGTGTAGGTCTACATCAGACTGGTATTGTAGTCACTGTAGTATTTCATGCCACCTGACAGGTTATGCCAGTACTGGGTTCGGACTGCTTAGTCCCCAGTTTGGCTATGTGGTTGCATCTCATACATGTGTTGTACATCCATGTGTAGGGGAGAGGGTTGACTGTGTACATGTGGCAGCTGTGATATTGCCACATGACTCACATATACCACAACTGTACCATAGAGGTGACTGACAAGTGACCTTTGCACATGCTACCATAGTATTGTGATTGCCATGGTGATTAACAGCACATAGGACCAATGGGGAACAAGGTACATAGGTTCATAGGTTCATAGGTTCATCGGTTCATACTAGGCTATCTGCCTTAGGGCATTTATAAGCCTAGCTAGAATGTGTTTGGCTTTTGCCACCCATTTTAAATTAATTTGCCATGCCCTTTTCCTAGGTTAGTATACTGTTCCTCTGTCTAACAGTGACAGAGACGTGATACCCAGGGTAAACCTACAATCTCCCATCCACTCATCAAGATTCCTCTTGAAGAGAGTCAACGAGGGACTCTGCCTAACCTGGACTGGGATTGTATTCCAGAGTGAAGGGAGCCTCAGGGTTATGAATCTGTCCCTCCAGCATGTCCTAATTTATTTCAGTGCTGAGGTTCAAGTCTCTCGAGCACGTAGCTCAATGGGATTTAGATATTCTGAGGTGCAGCATGTGCATTAATTCTGGGTTGGACATGGCTTTATATGTCAGGCACAGATTGCCTCTGAACAGGCGGTATGCCACTGAGTAGAGCTGGAGTTTCTTTAACTGGGCAGCATATGGCATCTGTTTGAGCCCTTTGATCCTCTTGGTGAGGTACTTTTGGGGTATTTCCAGTTGCTGCAGGTGTCTGGTAAGGTACATCCCAACAGGGGCATTGTACTCAATTATGGGCCTGCTGAGGGATGAGTAAAGAGGCACAATGACCTCCCCTGATCTAGATGTGAATCCCTTCATGATGAGGTGGGCTATATAAAATGATTTTCTAACCACTTTGGCCACGTGGTTGTCAAATGAGAGATTGCTATTAACTTGGGTCCCCAGGTCCCTAATTACCTATTCTGTACTTAATGGATTACCACCTATGTGGTAATTTGTGGGCACTTTGTTTTTGCCAAAGGGGATGACTATACACTGTTTGGCATTTAGCTTGAGGCCATGGCTCTGGCACCAGTTGTCTGTTTCTATGAGGCCCTTTTGGAGGATGCTTGTGTCGGCTGGAGAGTCGATTATGGTGGCCAGTTTGCAGTCATCTGCAAACATGGTCAGCCACAGTCCTTCCGTGTTGGCCTGTACCTCCGAGAAATATATACCGAACAAGAGAGGTCCCAGGACTGAGCCTTGTGGGACACCACTTGTAACTGTTTTGGAGTCTGACATGGCTCCAGCAATTCTAAACATGTGGGTTCTGTCCTTGAGCCAGTTTGCAATCCATCTAGTGACATAGGGGTTGATATTTAAGCTGGTGTGCTTCTCTATAATGCCCATGTGGGGTATTGTATCGAAGGCTTTTGCGAGGTCCAGGTAGGCTGAGTGGACCATCTTCCCCTCGTCAATGGCCTTGGTGACTGTTTCAAAGAAATCAACCAGGTTTAAGAGGCAGGATCTGCCCTTAACAAAGCCAAACTGGGTAGGACCCAGTGTCTGTAGGTCCCCAATATCTTTATTTATGAGGTCCATAATGATCCTTTCCATAGCTTTGCAGACCAACATAGTCAGGCCTATGGGGCGATTGTTTCCAGGATCCGTTGGGGCAACACCTTCATGGAGAGGGACCACTGTTGCTGTACGCCACTCTTTGGGCCAATATCCTGTAGTAAGGCTGAGATCACACAGTAGTTTTATGTTTGGGTTTAGCTCTTTTTGGAGTTCATGTAAGACACAGCCCGGGACACTGTATGGTCCCATTGATGCTGTGTTTTTTGCTTTGGAGAGGGCGGCTCTTACCTGAGCATCTGAGATGTCAGGGGGGCAGCACTCTGATGGGATAAATATTTGCCCTTTTGGTGTGGAGGGGGGGAAGATGTTTGCACTGAACCTGTCAGCTAGGATGTTGGCAATGTCTGTGGGTTCAGTGTTTTTTTGTCATTTGGGACTAATTCTGAGCATATCTGGGAATTACCACCCAGGTTCCTAACATAACTAAAGAAAGACTTGTGATTATCCTTAGTGTCCTGTGCAATTTCCTCTCGAAGCTGGCCTTAGACAATTTTATGAGTGCCTGTAGTTGTTTGCTAATACTGATCAGTGATGCCTTCCCTTTTTGGGAATTTGTTCTATCATTTAGTAGCTTCCTCCTTCTATTGTATAGTTTGTTTATGGCTGGGGTCCACCAGACAGGACGTCTGCCTTTGGAGGATCGGGTCTTGGTTTTATTTGGGTGTAGTGTCTGTGATTAGTTAGCACTGGCATATATGACTGCTCACGTGGACAAATGCCAGGTAAGTCATATGCAATGTGTCACAGGCAACATATATGTGAACAGGACAAACAGTGACGTTCTGTGAAGTGAGACATGGACATACATATAGTAAGCTATGCAGATGTCACTAGGAGTCCACAGAAGCTCTGTAACTCTGCATTGCAGGTGGGATTAGTGTTCCAGGGTAACTGCAAGCAAACATGCATGCAAACAAAGCTACAGTAAGCAGGGCTGCATGTAGTCCATTGTACAACAAACAAGCTGTACCACTTCCACTAGGTAACAGTGCAAATATGCAGGCACTATACACATGTACATGGAAATCCACAGGTCAGATGGCTAGAGTCCAGTCTCAGCACACACAAGTGTACAGGCCATGTACCATCAGGATGTATAATAACTGGATGGAAACCCAGGTGCTCATACCTGCAGTAATACACGTCAAATAACATACACTGAGCCTTCACTCAGTGGTTCCATACTTAGTAGGATGTATGCTACCTGTCCTGCCACCACAGTATCCCAGACATTTATGGGGACTCTCCCTCCTGTGAAAGTTAGTTTTGTGTGTTGGGGCTGTCTAGCATGGTATGAGATGTGAGCTTGCAGTGTTAGGGTGCTCCTGTGTGTTCTGTACCAGTCATGTAGTACTGCACACATATCAACATCATCAAACATCTGCATTGCAGAGTCCAGTGTGGGCAACATGCCACTTGCAGTTTACATGTCCATCATTGCGTATCAATACTTTCATTACCTTATCCCCTGTGCTATCTATGTATGTAGCCTTCTGTTGACATCCTTACCACCAGTATGCCAACATGTGCAGATGACACACTATGGTACTTACCATGGGTGTAGACAACACTACATGACAATCATACCCTTACTGCATCAGGCATGCTGGGATATACCCACAATTATACCAGCACACAGTACTGTTAACAACATGATACTATTACTACACGTCTATGTAGTCATCCTGTGCATCAGCAACATGTTAACCTGTACCTGCACTGATGTTATAGATTGCAGGAGGTGGCACAGTTTCATCATATGCACAGGGTGTGAACTTGGTATGCCTGAGTCAGCCACCAATACCACCAATTGACATGTATGTGTATGTGTGTTGGTGAGGGACAGCAGTACAAGGTGGGGCAATGTTGATGCAGTGTGTGCGTGTATGCGGTAGCCCTAGGTGTTGTCAATTCGCATGTGTGTGTATGGATGCACACAGTTCCACCTCATGGCTTCCATATACTGGTGTTTGTGGACAGCCACAGACTGTACCTGCCAGGTCATACAGATCAGTGTCTCTGGCCATGGACACAGTACCTGTGCCTTGCAGGGGTGCTAAAGACCATATCCGGTACCAACCCAGACTGGGTACTGTCATCAGAAGCAGGTGTTCATTGACTGGACACAGATCCCTGCCGGGCCTGGCCAGAGCCACGTGCACGTGGTCTCCTGGGGTGGTCTGATGACCGCACAGACCCAGCATTGCTGGGGCTGCTGCTGGCACTATGGGGGCAGCCATGGCCCTGTTGTCATCCGCAACAACTGCCAGCTGCTGCTGTTGCTGGCATATACCCATGTCGATGCCTCAACCATCCACCATCGCTCTGGCTCATGGACATGTAGTTGTGGAACCGCTCTAATATGTCCCCACAACGTCTGTCTATGACATTGGTGAAATTACGGATGGCAGCCGCAATGTCACACATACTGTCAGCCATGGCTGTGTGACATGCTGTCAGCTCCCTCAGACCCTGTCTGGTGTATGGTTCCATACATGACTGTGCCTGCATGACAGCCCGAAACATAGCTGAGGTTGTAAGACCTCTGTGGGCACGTCTGACAGGGGCAGTATGCCCACGGATGCTCCCACGAGAACCCCTGGACATCTGTCTGTGTGGTACCATCTCAGGGCCATGCATATGGCTGCTGTGTGGGGACGCATGTGCCACAGATACCACATTACCCTGGGCAATGCCCACTGTATCCTGTCCATCACCTAGGGACATTGGTGATAAAGGGTGTATTGGCAGGATAACTGTGCACATTGATGGGGTTGACAGCTGTGTACTGTCAATTGGCTGACCAATGATGGCACCCTGGCATACCTTCCTGTGCCATTACACAGCTGTCATCATTATCAGTACCCATGGCACCAGAGTCAGGTTCCCTGCTGCATGACACCAGAGCAGCACCAGAACTTGTGGGAGGGAAACAGGAAACACAGTTTACAATGTCTACACAATATTACCAGTGATGCACACATCCACACATGCACAGGTCCACACATGCACACATGCACACATGCACAGGTGCACACATGCACACATGCACAGGTGCACGCATGCACACATGTACACATGCACACATGCACACATGCACATCTGCACAGGTGCACACATGCACAGGTGCACACATGCACACATGCACACAGTTGCACACAGTTGCACACTACTCAGTATGCGAGATATCAACACACAGACACAGACACACCTGCATGCATACACAGAGCACTACTCAGTGAGCCTATTATTACTATTACTATCAAGACTATTAAAGGTATTGTTAATACACACTCACCAGCATGGATAGGCTGCATTGCTGTTACACCGGAGGGACCTGCAGAAGTGAGGAAACTAATGTCAGTTGGCACAACTGTGCCATTGTTACTGAGTATGATACAGGTCAGTAGTACAACAGTCGCCTTTCACAGGTCAGCTGCTGATATTGAGAATATCACACTTGCACATTGAATACTATGATGACAGCTACAAACCAAGGACACACCTCACACATGCATTAACTACCAGTGTACACAACAGTCAAATATACATATGGCATATTACCTGCACGCTCATAGTCTTGCTGCTGCGTGGCTCCAGCCTCCATCATAATGCATGTCTGCTGCTGCTGTTGTTGTTGGCGGGCTGGAGCCACAACACTTATGAGTAGTCCCTCCAGTCTGGTGAGTGGGGGTTGTGTAGCCACCCCACCACCTGTGTCAATCTGTTGCCTGTGGATATCTGACGCATGCTGACGGACATTTCTGATTAAATCCCTGCAGTGATGTCGTACCTGCTCATGTGTCCTATTATGCGTGCCTATGTCATTTACCCGATGGACCAGGTCTTGCTACAGTGCAGCCCTCTCCTGCTGATTCTGGCTGATGCGGGAAAAGAGTATTGCATAATCCCGCACCAGGTTCTGGTGTATCTCCTCATCCTCAGCTGCAGAGTAGGCTGGATTGCGCTGGTGAGCCATAGTCCTGTAAAAGGAAATAACAGGATATCAGCTAAATATGTCATATCCCACCTCCACCACCAGCACAAATGACTATACTGAAATGTTACACTTTGTAACAGTGACATGGTATCCTTTCATCTCACTGGACCAGTGGAAGACACAACCCACAATGATGACCCCTTCACAAATTATTTCTACGGACATCTCCATGAATGCATGGATCATGCAATCCCATTTAAGAGCAAGACACTCTCCACAAAGGGACAGCATCCTGTCTGGTGGACCCCAGCCATAGACAGATTGTATAACAAAAGATGGAAGCTACTGCAAGACAGAGCATAATTCCATAAAGGGAAGGCATGTCTGATAAAGACTAGTAAGGAGCTATTTTCTCACATACAAACATCCATGGTCAACTTTGAGAGGGAAATCAACAGGGACACTACAGATAACCACAAGGCCTTCTTTATTTATGTTAGCAACTTGGTCAGAAACTCTCCGCTATGCTCATAGTTAGTACACAACAAGAAATAATTCCCTGAACCCACAGATATTGGCAACATTGTGACAGACAGGTTCAGTGCAGGTTTCCCCCCTCCCTCTCCCCCAAAATAAGACATAGTTATCCCAGCTGACTGTAACCTCCCTGTCATCACAGTTGTCCAGGTGAGAGCCGCCCTCAGGAAAGCACGATACACAACATGAATGGGACCTGATGGTATCCCCGGTTGCATGCTACATGAACTCCAAGAGGAGCTAAACACACATATAGAAATGCTACGTAACACTAGCCTGACTACAGGATATGTACCTGTACACTGGCGCACAGCAGCAGTGGTTCCACTACACAAAGGAGGCACGTCTACATACCACTACAATACAACACAATACAATACATTACAATACAATACAATATGCTAATGCTCCTGGGACTACAGCAGCATACTGTTCCGCTACCCTAACCATTGTGACACATGTGATGTGATGGTACCTGCTGCTGTCAAACAGTTACACAGGGTGACTCATATGGCATATTACCTATCTGACTATCATTCAGCAGGGGTATGTGTGACATGTACTCATGGGGAGTCTTGCTTGTTAACGCTGTGTGGTATATTGCAGGGTATGTCTTATCTGTGGGTAGGAACCTGTACCTCCACCATGTGCTCTCTATTGCAGTGTAATGGACGACACACAGCAGTCATTTAGGTTGTGGATGGTGTGAGGTGTTACTATGGTTGTTGGACATCTGTCATGGGTGTGACTTAAGTATGTAAATCCAGGAGTTGTAACCTCTATGTGGGTAGTATGTGTGTACTCTGTGGTGTTGTCAGTCACTGTGCATTGGTAATGTGTTTGAGTGCATTGTCACAGTGTTGTACATGTCACTGTGTCCTTCTCCATATCTGTAGCTGTCATGTGAGGTACATTCCATGGCAGCCATTATGTGGTGTGGAGGGGTACACTGACCTACATGTCCATAGCTGACACACCATGTCTGGTGACACATACCATGTGCAGGTATTCCAGGAATAGTGTGCCACTGTGAATATCATTGGGGGACTATTGTACACATTTATGACCCTGTTCACCCCTGACACATGCAGTGGTGGGCAGCCAATCACATATCTGGTGGTTACTGGTGTAGGTGATTTGACATGGGGTATGGTACTCCAGTTTTGACACTGGTGTTCACTCCATGCCTTTGTCACCAGGCACCTGTTGCAATACATATATACACATGTGCCTCACTCAGAATATATATACATCTCTCTCTCTCTCTCTCTATATATATATATATATATATGTATATAGATATATCTATATGTATATATATATATATATATATATATATATATATATATATATATATATATATGTCTGTATACATATACACATATATATATATATATTGCTGTACATATATTGCTATAGATATGGAGGGGTGTGTGACAGAGAGGGGGTGAGAGTGACAGTGGGGGTGGGACAGGGGGAGTGTGAGATCGTCATGTACAGTCATACCTGTAGATAGTCAGATCTGTCTGTCTATGTATATGTATCTACATATATCTATATCTGTATGTGTGTATTACATATATATGTTTGTACATATTCTATCTATCTACATCTGTCTATGTATTCCTACATCTCTCTCTATGTATGTATACATATATGCATATTATATATATATATATATATATATATATATATATATATATATATACATACATACATATATTGACATACATACGTATCCATATGATAGGGATAGCAACATGTTTGTTTACAAAATTGTATACACACACTAACATACTGCTAAACATACATAACGTGTAACCTACTTTGTACATTGCACTACAACCTACATTAAACCTACATTGATATGTGCACATAGATGCTCTCACATACAAATGTACGTATAGCCTTCACTGATAGTTGCTGTATGTCCCCTGCCCTTTGCACATCTTCATATACATATGGATACAGACCAATGACACATATGGAGGGTTCACAGTATGTAGACTTTTATAGTATTACTTTACATTACCTGTGTTTGTCACAGCTGCTTGTGTTGCCATCTGGTTTTGTGTCCTGCCACTCCACTTGCCAGTTGTCAGCTTTCAGGTGGTTGTTGCTGACCAGTTTTGTTTGTGTATGTTTAATTTTTTTTTCTCTGTCTCTCTCTCTCTCTCTCTCTCTCTCTCTCTCTGTTTCTCCCTACCTCCACAGGATGCAATGAAAGTATTGCATGTGTGGACTGGGAGTACAGCATGCTTTTGTAGGTATCTCATATGTCCATGTGATGGCCTCTGCACCAATTGTTAGCCAGAGTTTGCTAATTGCATGCAGCCAGTTGTGTACTGATTGCAGTTCTCACTGTGATTTCAGGACAGTGCTATAAAAAGGTATGTGAGATGGGCGTAGCCCTTTCAGATTTTAAGGGCAGGGACCATGTTGGTATGCTGTGGACACTGTTCTGTGAGTGTAAAGGTTAGTATCTCTCTCATATTTCCGGCTGTGTTGTAGATTAACATTTCTCCATTCATTTCTCCAGTTTCCTGTACTAAGTGTGTATGTACACTGACACCTAAGACTACTACTACTGTTAATGTGGGTGTGTGTGCTTTCCTGTGGGACATGTGGTGTAACTGGTGTATAGCAGTGGCTCTTGCACTTTGTTGCTATGGCTTCAATATTTGCCCTTTACAATCACTACTTGTATGCCTGCTAGGTGTCTTGACTGTAGTGTGTTGCTGTGGCTTTCCTATTTTCCATGTACATTCACACCTTGGAATGCTTGCTATATCTGCTAGGGTGTTACTGCATGCAGTGTGGTCTGGCCATGGTGTGGGCCTTGACATCTATTAGGGTATTTGAGTATGTTGCTGAGCAGGCCCCAGAGACTCTCAGGTGGATCTGTTATCTGCCTCATGGAATGGTACATATCAGTGGGGTACACCCATTAAATTGTCTGGTATTCTGCAGTTGTGACTGTGGGATAGCATGAGCATATGTATTACTACACTATTTCTGCTGTGCAAGTGGTGCATACTTTCAGGAATTCATAGTTACCATTGCATGTGTTGTAACACCTTTCTGCCTACTGTTTGTACATTTCACATGGAGTCTGTGGGGCATCCCTGTAACTCAGTCACTGTTGCTATGTCTAGGCTCTTAACTATTCAAATATGGCAGTGTCAGACCTCTCAAGTGTACAGATATTTGCAGGTTGTCCACATTTCTGCCTCATATTTTGGTCAATATCTCATGAACAGCTCTTTCTGGCAAATCACTCTGGGCTCAAGTCAGAATATAGTGACAAACATTTAAGTTTCAGACTTCATACCCTTCCAAACATCCAACAAAATGCAGAACCTGTTACTCTCTGAACTGTCTAAGTTTGTTGTAACATTATTTGGAATGTGTCCCTGTTTTTGGCCCTTTGCTCCACATATTTTACTACTTGGTCTGGATGTGTTCCTGTAAGAGGTTGTGGGGTATGGGCAGTGATTATCCTGCTGTGAGTATGTGTGTGGCTTGCAAGGTGCTACAGTGACATTATTACCTACTAGCTACCAACTAGCATGGCTGTTTCTGTTTGCACACTACTATTATAGAAATCCACTAGATTTGACAGTAAATATACATGACATGCTTTGTGTACTACACATCCTATATTCCCTTTACATTCATTCCTACTATTACATGATATATTTATTGTAGCACAATGTTTTTATATAACAGTCATGGCTTAGTGGTAAGTCATGCAGACTAGTGTTTTCAAGGTCCTGGGTTCAGGACTGACAGTGGGATTTTATTTTGCTTTTGAACAGACTACAGGACCTGTCATTCAGAGTGACTAAGGCACTTTTAAGCAGTTGTAACCGGGTTAGCGTTGGTTTGCGTGGAGCTCCCACATGCGCACTGGCATTCAGTTCTGCGCACACCCGCTTACAACCGCTTAAAAGTGCTTAATCTTGCGCACACCTGCGCTATTTTCTTTGAAAGAAATGAAAATGGGGAGACAGGAAAGTGGTGAAAAAGGGGTCACAAAGAGGGTAAGACAGTAGGGAAACAAGCTTGGGTTTTGCAGGAGGGATGTAGGTAAGGCCCATAGCTGCCCATTTCTTCATCAGCAACAGCTGTGCATATGTTTGTAATTTGGTGTGACATTTGAAACCTTCCACCCCTGAGAGAGGTGTAAGGACAACAATAATACTTGTTGTACAGCCAATTGTAATTGACAGTTTCCATGTCCAGCAGACATGTGTGCGAAATGGGCAGCTATGTATGGGGCATAATTTTTTGTGGGTACAGAGTGCCCTTTTTTTTTTTTTCAGGTGAAAGTGGTATGTCAGGTAAAGGAAGTCGGTATAGCTGGGGAGGTAGGTTGGGTAGGTCAACAGACAAGACAAACAAGATGCATACAGGGGCGGTGTATGACACGTGTGGGGGGGGTTACACAATTGACGGGAATGGATGTTTGGATATCCAGAGCCCATGAGCCCACAGATGGCAACAGTGGAACTGATATCCCCACCCATGGGCAGTTGCCACTGTGCCTTCACTGCCCAGGACGGGGCTGTGCTGGGGGCTGTGTAAGCCAGGCAGCAGGCATGCCCATTAGTTGTGCCACCTGTGCCTCAAGCTGGCGTAGGGGCCCAAGAACAGCTTCCTGGATCTCCCTATGCACCACAGTCCGGACGCTATGGAGGGTGAGTGGTGGTTCTCCTCCAGCCACACTTGCAGAGGGGGGACGAGCCCCATCCCCTGCAGCACTTCCACCTGCAGGTGGCACAGGGCCACTGGAGGAGGGTCCGGACTGGGCACTACTGCCAGGTGCACTCGCCAGCTGAGGTGGGAGAGGTGGGTCTGCTGGAACCCGCCTTCCCTGTCATCCTATGTTTTGCATTATGTCATGACAGTTTGGGTTAGTAACATACAATACCATTCACAATTAGTTGTAACAGCATGCATTAGTATTCCCATTAACCAAACACCCAGATATTCAGACCATTGAACAGCGAGCATAACACATGCATAATTTGAACAGCAATACACAGTCCAACAACATGCAGGGTTGATTGATGGCAACAGGCCATCAGGTTTGGATGTATGAACAGGGCAGATGCATCAACATACATGCAAATATGTATGACCCAACAGGACAAATGTCCAGGGGTGTTAATTGTGATTGCACATACCAATTTCACATGGAATGGATTATATGTGGTTATAGGGTGGGGTGAAGAAAATATAATTAACACCTTCAAATACCAATACATATGCTGTACATTTCTAATACCTGCAGATATATACACACTACAGTTCTACCTACAGTTTCCTATGTGATAACTACTTCAGGTTGGTGATAGGAATGTTACTGCTACATTAATATACATTTTCATTTTTATTCATACACGTTCATATCTGGCTCTGTTCAGCTACATCATCCTGCTACATTTGCTTTATATAGCTATAGACAACTGTGGATGTTTGGTATTTCAGACAATCATACTATCTGCATATTGCAGACTGAGAGCAACATATCCAGATTTTGGGATACACATTCCAGCTGCAGGAACATTTTGAACACATTTCACAGTTTGGTTCTGCTTGTCACATTCATTTAATTCTGTTCTGACTGCAGTATACTTTATTCAGGAGTTATTACTACTTTATTGGTGGATTCATAACTCTTTCTCACACTCTCTCACTTGTTTTATTTTTACAATTCAGGATGGTACTTACTTCTAGGCTTTATTGACATGTTTTACCTGTAGTTATTACAATCCTTTCCAACAGTCTCACTTCTGTCATGTTTCAGTATTTCAACAGGGATATATTTCACACATGTGTTTTGCTCATCTTCTGCAGCTGTACTTTTCAGCCTGCTGCAGGTTGTGTACTATTATATTACAGGTGGGACATCTTTATTTCAGACTTTATTTCAGACATTTTCATTTTCTGTTTGGATTACAGACTGCAACACACTTTTGTAATCAAGCAATACTTGCAAACACTCTTACACTGTTACTTGCACATTTTATTACTTAGTGACTACACTGCACTCTTTTGCTAACTGTCATACTTTTATATTTATTTGCAGTTACAGGGAGAAGATTACTAACCTGCCTGGTGGTGCAACCGCACCAGCCTATTGCCATAGGCTCTGCGGTTCGCAGAACGGACACCTGCAGCTGTAATATAAATAAAGTAATATTGGAATACACATCTCCATAATATCTGCTAGGTTAATTTCTTACATACATAATTAGATGTAACTTACTCAGTAGTGGGGCGTTGGGCATTTGCCAGGCCTCCTGGATCCAAAGGTTCAGTTGGTCCTGCTTCCATCTCTTCAGGTCCGCATGGTGGTGATGGACCTGCTCACCAGTCCTTGGAATCCCTGTGGCACTGGTAAAATCATGAGCCAACCAGTCCCACGCCTCAGCCCTATATGCTCCCCACAGGACCTGGCCCTGCATGAGTTGGGCCTCATGATTGTGGACAAGGAGCCAAACCATATATTTGGACTCCTCAATGCCCCACCTCTGTGCTCAAAAGCAACTACCCTCACCTACTCCTGACATTCTGGCTGCAAGTTAGTTCTACAATCGGTTATGCTGTGTATTCCCACCTATGGGGCTTATATATGCCGTTTTTCCCGCACTTATCTGTGATTGGCCATTTTGGAATTGTATCAGCTTTACAAAACCTGCTTTGTCATGCTCCTCTTTCTATTCATTCCTATATATTTGCTATTACTGCATTTCTAAGTACAGCTGTCATGGCTTAGTGGATCAGTACCTTGACTACGGTGCATGGTATCCTGGGTTCGAACCTGGCCACTGCTTTTAATATTTTATGACTGTCTAGACAGGCTAGGAGGTGTGTCTGTATAAAGGCAGTTTTGTTACAGCTTGCTCAACGTTGCCCGTCGGTTAGCTTGTTGGCGCGATGCGCAGCTCCGCGCAAATGGGTTACGCTGGTTTACGCTTCATTTGGCTGTCAGCACGCATATTACGCTCAGCTCACCTAGGGGCACACAATTTCAGCGTGTTAAACCACTGCTCACCTACGGGCACTCATTTTGCACCTGTTGAACCACTGCTCACCTTTGGGCACTCATTTTACACCTGTTAAACCACTCTCACCTACAGGCAGATGCACTCAACTTGTTAAACTGTAGCTCAGCTATAGGCACATCTGGCATCTTTTATTATTTTTGTTATCTCACATTTCTTCAAAATAAATGGCCCATTTCATTACATTTTACATAAAATATAATTTTATATGTGTACATATATGTCAGGAACTTGTTTTGTGCTTATTTCACTAAAAATAAAAATTGATGTTGTTGTGGGGGCTTGAACCATGACTGCCTGCTCTTCAGCCAACGTCTCTACCACTGCACTATTGCTTTTTAGCTTACTTTGCATAGTTAGTTCTTATATGCTTTTCCACTTACTGCTAACTGTGGCTAAGCTACGGGCATTCCCACGCAAACGAGCGCACTCACGTGCAAACATCTTTACAATTTAAAAAAATATATAACATGTTCATTTATATAATTTTATGTTCATAGTCTGTGGGGGCATGTGTTGTATTGTGTTTATTCACATTTCCATGGACTCTGTCGTGGGGGTTTACTTTAGGCACTTTTACTCTTCTGGGGGCGTGTCCGTTTGCAGGGCTCGGCCTACGGACACGTCCCCTACTGTCTTCCATGGACCATGTAAGCCTTAGGTGTGATTCAGCATGCCCTCATGCATATGCATGACATGCTGATGTCACATCATTTAACTGCAACCTCCGTGTAAGCCTTGTAACTCTTATACAGAGGCTTCATGAATCCTGCCCAGTATGTATGTGCTGCATAGCCCTAGTTAATGTTCTCCTTGTAGGTATTGGAAGTGCAGTTTCCATTGTTCTGCTGACTGTGACATCATCCATTACTATGGCCAATTCATCATGGTAATGCTGCACATTACTGTAATTCTGCCATAGCTACATATTTTCCAACATTTCCCCACATCAGTGGCATAATAATGCAGCTCAGACCTTGTGAATTGCTCCACCTCTGCTCTAGTGTCACAATAGTTATGGTATTCACCTCATAAACACAAGGTATATGGTTTGATTCTGCTGAGGAGGGGATTAGCATAATGGTTAAGGTGTTTACTTCACAGGCACAGTGTACAGAGTTTGATTCTCACTTTAAGGGTAGGGAGTTGGCAGAATATTTAACGCATTTACTTCATAGTCACAAGGTACAATGTTTGATTCTTATTCTTGGAAAAATTGGCTTCAATGTTGCAGCAGGCAGTAACACTTTAATACTTTAAATGTCCTGCACATAAGTTAAGCAGTCACTCCTTTTGAGATGTACAGCAAACAGTCAGGTGATATATGACAGATGATAGAGTGGACTAGTGAGGATAAGGAAGACATTATGCATTGATACTATTTTGTAAGAAGCCCAGAATTTCCAGATAGTAGATATTCAAAGAGAAAAATTAGAGGAAATAAAAATACTTGCACAAGAAAAACTGTCAAAAGCTTCAAATCCAAATCTGTGTTCATTAATACAACAGATCCATGAAAAACGTTATGTAGACAAATAAACTTTGGGCTGCTTGGAAAAAGAATTGAAAGAGGAAGTGCAAAAATATAAAGAATGAGAGATCTGGTATGGTGAAATATTTATGCAAAGGAGAAAGCCAAATTAATAAATTCAAAAAAGCAGCTCCAAAGATATTTGAAGAGAAATACAGGAGGAAAAATTGCAAAGGAGGAGCGTAGAACAGAAGATTAAAGTAGAAGCTAAACAAATGGAAGCTGAAGTTATAGAATACCTGTAAAGTGAAGCATTTAGTGTAGAAAGTCTAACATAGGTTATGTCACAGCATGATGGAAGAACGAGTCCCAAATTAAGGAGAAATGGTTGGACCGGGAGACATCTGAAGGAGAAATATGGCCATTAGAAAGAAAAGGAGATTTAATATGGTGCAATATTTATGCAAAGGAGAAAACAAAACTAATCAATATAAAAAAGTAGCATCAAAAATTATAGTGAAAGACATCCAGATTGTGAAAAGGTCACAATACAAAAATAAGAAACCAAAGGGGGAAGTAGAAAAGAGGATTAGTAATGAAGAAGTTAAAGAAATGAATGGAAACTGAAGCTATGGGTTACCTGCAAAGTGAAGGATTTACTGTAGAAAATCCAACTCAAGTAATATTATAGCATGATTGAACAATGAGTCCCCAAATTAGGGAGAAGCAGATGGAACAGGAAACATATGATCATTTGCTGCATGAAGATGCTCTGGAGCCTTCAGTAGGAAACCAGTACAAAAGTTAATTTGGAGTTGAGCAGCAATGAAAGAAGCAGAAAACAGTGTCAACCCTAATGGAATCAATGTTGTGGAGTGATGGGCCAATGGGCTTCCATAAGAAAGAGCAATGGATGACACAGGATGCAACTGAAAAAAATATGTCACAGGAAGACGGTCTGGAACATTATATAGAATGCCTGCAGGAAACAGAGCAAATAATGTGCCCTCCGTTTGGAAGAAAATGATCTAAGAGAAGAATTGCCTAATTTAATTGAGCTGGATAGACATATTAAGATCGATGAAAGAAACAGATTACAGAATGTAAATAAGACCCAAAATATTAGACTTCTGATATAACAGATAAACAAACAGTACACCTCCACAGGCAGATACCAGCGTGGCTCAACGAGAAGCTGTAAAGTCTCTACTGCTGAAGATAAAACCACAATGGAAGTGAAAAAAATGTGCAGCCTTCAGTAAGACCTCAATAGGTCCTGTAATTCCTTTATTCGGACAAAACGACAAAACAACAAAGCAACAAGCTTGAAACGAGCGCTTTCGCCTGGTAAATACCAGGCTTTATCAAGTTGATTTAATCAAATAGTATCATGCCTTATATACTGTGAAAACCTGATCATGTGATCTAATTGACACAACTAATTAATTAATTTTAAATCAACTGGCTAAAATAGTAACATAATGTATAATTAATAATAGTTTGTTTGATAATATAAACCAGTAGTGTTTAACATAGACATAAAATTCATCATTAAAAATGCCACCTATTATGAAAATGTACATTAGATTATGTATTAAAACAGTAACAAACTTTATTAAAAAATATAATTGTTAAAAAATGGTTTAGAGGTCGCCAAACATATACTAACCACTGCTGCACCAAACCGCTATCCAGGCCTAATAAAAAACATCTACAAACCAATGTAAAAAAACAAAAAAACTAACTAGCCTAGGCTAAGAACATTGTTAAAAATGGGTATTAAATACAATTAGGGATTTATAAAACCATGAGGGTAATATGTAATAATATAACTCAGAAATATGTTCTTCAATAAAAATATTATAATTTGTCTCTATTCATTTTTAAAACACTGGTGAGACTTATGGTATCATTTAAACCCAGGGGCTTGGTTACATTTAACTTTAATTGCCAAATAAGTTTTCTATTCTCCAGTCGGGTTTCCCAATCTCCTCCTCTAGGATCCTGGGAAACTTGCTCAAGTACAAAAAACTTTAGTTGCATATTAGCGCAACTCAAGAGATGTTTGTAAAAGGCGTTGGTGTCCCTTTTCTTCTCTATATCATAGAGATGCTCATAGATCCTCTTTTTGAGCATCCTCTCGGTCTTTCCTATGTAAAAACTACCACATGTCACACAAACGCCTAAATACACCACTCCCCTAGTTGAGCATGTATAACGACCATAGGAGTTCAAATTTAGCCTCCTAGAGGGTAAATAGTAGCATTCCATTCCCATGATATAAGGGCATTGGTTACAAGCCTCGCATTTAAACGTTCCAAACTTGGTATGGGCAAGTCCTGCCTTTCTGGAGCTCAAGTTGCTCTTTTTGTACTCAAACAAACCCTTTAAGTTGGTATCCCTTTTCCGTGTAAAACCTACCTTATATGGTAAAAATTGATGAGTATCATTGTGTGAAGCTAAAATGGGCCAGAACATGTGAATAGTATTTTCTACCAGGCTTGAGTCATTGTTAAAAGTGTAGACAAAATTGTTTTTTAATGGATTTTGTTGGTCCTTAATGGAAGGAGCTGCAGGCAGCCCCTTCCCTAACAGAGGAGGATATAAAGAATCTCTTTTAGTAAGTATTTCTGACACCAATGATCTAACAAGAGTGAGTGGATATCCTTTCTGTAGAAACATACCTTCCAAAATGTCTACTTCTTGCAGAAAGAAATCCATAGTACTAGATATCCTCAAAGCTCTTATCAGTTGTCCTTTAACAATTCTCTTTTTAGTGTAATGTGGGTGCCCACTATTATAGTGCAGAAAAGTATTAGAATAAGTACTCTTTCTATAGATGCATGTTTGAAAATGGCCCATCTCTATATCTTTGATAAGTAAAATGTCCAAATAATGTAAGGAAGAATCACTGATTTCACATGTAAAAACCAAAAATTCAGTAGTTGAATTTAAATAACTAAAGAAGTCCATAAAACTTTCCTTGTTACCTTTCCATAAAATACAAATATTGTCAAGGTAACGTTTATAAAACAAAATATAATTCTTCCATTCCGTAGCATGAATAAATACCTTTTCCCATCTGTAGAGAACAATATTGGCATAAGAAGATGCGCACGATGCGCCCATAGCCACCCCCTTCTTCTGTTTAAAAATCTCACCATTAAAATAAATAAAGTTATTTAACAAAACAGTTTCCATAAATTGTACTATAAGGTTGATCAAACTTCCATTGAGATTAGATTCATTAGCCAGTATTTCGTTAAACCAATCCAAACCAGTTGTGTGCGGGATACTGGGAAACAACTCAATGACGTCTATAGTGACCATTAATAGATTAGGTTCAAAGAGGTCAGGAGTGATACTGCCAATAAATTCCCAAGAGTCTTTGCAAATATATGTAAAAGTGGAAATAAGTTGTTTCAAGTTATGATCTATAAAAATCCCCAAGGGCTCAGTAATACTGCCCGCACCTGCTACTATTGGTCTGAATTTCAGGGGTGTCAGTCCCTTATGCACTTTTGGTATTCCGAAAATAATCGGAATTTTCGGTTTAGGGACGAAAAGATAATTATATAGTTTTTCATTGATACCCCCTTGGTTGAGGTAGTCCTTTAACATGTAATGGATCTTAGAAATTGCTATATTGTATTCATTTCTTGAAATTAATTCGTAGGTCTCAACATTTTGTAAAATACTGTGTATATACATTTCGTATTCAACATTATACATGAGGACTGTCCCTCCCCCTTTATCAGGTTTCATCACCCTGATATTTTCATTGTTCAAAAATTCAATCAGTTGTTGTAAATGGAAATCAAAATTACATGGTGTTTGCTTATGGTGTAGATTATGGTTGTTTCTTAATGTTTTTTTCCACTAAGTCCTCAAAAACTTTTAAACTGGGGTGTGTGGGGGGGTTGAAAATACTCCGTCTACTAAGAGTGTGATCTAATTGATCTTGACCTTTGAAAAAAACAGCCAAATTAAGATTCCTAACAAACAACTTAAATTCCACTAAAAACTTGGAAAGGTTCATGGGACGAATTGGGAACAAACTGGAGCCCCTTTTTAAATAACTCAAAAAAATCAGCCGAAATAGTGACATCAGTAAAATTGTATATCTTGAAATTGTCTTCATTAATGACCTGACAACCTTCTGTGTTTAAATTTAAATCAAGTTCACCCAAACTTTCTATATTGTGGGATGTACTCATGTCTATCTGCGCCCCCTGCTCCAATTCTGTTGATAATGTGAATGATTCCTCCCCAACGGTCTGCCCTGTGGGTATTGAAAATCCTGAAATTGGTTAGCACTATCTTTTTGTGCTAAGCGTTCACTCCTTCTAAGTGGTTCCGCTACTGGTGTACTAACTTCCTGCTGGTTAATGCTCTCAAAATTGTTCCTATCTTTATCTGTGTAGTTATACCTATTTCTCCCAGGTATGGGGTATGCTGTGCCCTCTTTATATTCTACAAGGTCCCTTTCTAGTTTCCTGGTTTTGCGGTCAATCACTTTTAAGCAGTGTTGGTCCACCTCCATAAAACCATCATCATATTTCTTCTTAAAACTTAAAAAACTCTTGTGTTTAACAATATTATCATTTAAGACAGAAAGATCATTCAGAATCGCGTTAGCTTTATTCTGATAGTCCTGAACCATCAGATTCAAAATTTCTAGGCCTGTCTTGTCAAACAATTCTACAAGCTGCGAATATAATGTTGAACCAAAAGTGGCATTATTAGGGAACTTGAAACAGCGGAGCCCTTTAGGCACCCGCTGTACCCTAATGCATTCCTTTAGATAGTTAATTTCTAACTGAGCATTTTTATAAGCGTAAAGCTTATTGCTTAAAGAATCAAAATTAGAGTCCATTTGTTCATAGTGTTTTTTAACAGTACCTTGTTTAAAAGTATATTGTTGCTCTGTCCATGCCTGAAAATTAAAGTCCTTGTGGTTTACATTGCTGGTATTGGAACTTCTTTGCTGGTATCCGTGTTGTTGATCTTGGGTGTTAATCCTTAACGAATAGTTCGGAGAAGTATTACAATCACCACCATTCGGCTCCTGTGCTCATGTTGTGCCTTGCTCCTTGGCCAGTCTCTGTTGCTGGTTACCAGGCAACGAAAAAGAACAATCAGGTTTGGTTGCAGTGAGCAAATTATTCATTTGCGTGAGCATAGTTAAAAGTTGGTTAAATTCTTTTCTAGTAACAGGAGAATCATCCTGTTCATTTCTTAAAAGTAAAGGAGTGTCCAACAAATCGGAGCCAGCTGGGTCTTCTGCCATGAAGAAAAAAACACAGTAAACAAGTAAGAAGCACAGTTCAAAAAACAGTACACCTCCACAGGCAGATACCAGCGTGGCTCAACGAGAAGCTGTAAAGTCTCTACTGCTGTAGATAAAACCACAATGGAAGTGAAAAAAATGTGCAGCCTTCAGTAAGACCTCAATAGGTCCTGTAATTCCTTTATTCGGACAAAACGATAAAACAACAAAGCAACAAGCTTGAAACAAGCGCTTTCGCCTTGTAAATACCAGGCTTTATCAAGTTGATTTAATCAAATAGTATCATGCCTTATATACTGTGAAAACCTGATCATGTGATCTAATTGACACAACTAATTAATTAATTTTAAATCAACTGGCTAAAATAGTAACATGATGTATAATTAATAATAGTTTGTTTGATAATATAAACCAGTAGTGTTTAACATAGACATAAAATTCATCATTAAAAATGCCACCTATTATGAAAATGTACATTAGATTATGTATTAAAACAGTAACAAACTTTATTAAAAAATATAATTGTTAAAAAATTGTTTAGAGGTCGCCAAACATATACTAACCACTGCTGCACCAAACCGCTATCCAGGCCTAATAAAAAACATCTACAAACCAATGTAAAAAAACAAAAAAACTAACTAGCCTAGGCTAAGAACATTGTTAAAAATGGGTATTAAATACAATTAGGGATTTATAAAACCATGAGGGTAATATGTAATAATATAAGAATTGCCTGATTTAATTGAGCTGGATAGACATATTAAGATCGATGAAAGAAACAGATTACAGAATGTAAATAAGACCCAAACTATTAGACTTCTGATATAACAGATAAACAAAGTAATCAAGACTATTAACAGAAATTCATGTGCTGTAACAGAGGTAAATAGGATATATTATTGTGCAGATAAATTAATAACAGATAAAGTCTTATCAAAAAAATGCAGAGCAATAAAGGAAAGAAAGGGAAGACATAAAATGCCATAATAGAAGCATCAAATAGAGAAACCTATAAAGCAGTTATGACCATAGGTGCTGGAAGCTGTTGAAGACTGGTGGGGGGGGGCAGAGGGTGAGAGGGGCACTTAGTGATCTAAAAGGGGCACTGTTTTTAAAACTATTTACTACCATAACATAGGTTCACTTGGAGGGTATTTTAAGCTTAGCCAATTCTCTTTTGGTGCTTTAGACAAAAAGTGGCAAAAGACGAGCTAAGCCGGTAGACTGGACCACAAATTCTGCACAAACAATAGCAGTTTGCCGGTAGACTGGACCACAAATTCTGCACAAACAATAGCAGTTTAGCTCGTCTTTTGCCACTTTTTGTCTCTTCACAAGTTTAGATTTTGGATTTGGTTCTTTTGGTGCTTTAATTAACATCTCCTGATTGGTCTTACATATTCCATAGCTAATAATTGTATATTAGCCCTCGTGAGAATAACTGTGATTATACCATAGATAATTTGAGGGGACCCATGTAAGGGATGCAGCATTTAGGAACTGCCTCTATCTGTTAATGGCATGAGGTGCAATCCTGGAGTACATTTTCGATTACCCACCCTTAGATCCAAATTGCATTTGAATATGGACAGGGATGAGCTTTGTTTTACTTGAATGGATACTCTGTTCTGGAACAGTGGTAGCCTCTGTGATATATATCCATCTCTCCACAATATTCAGTTTAGATGGCTGGACTGAGTACTTCTGATGCCATTTGACTTGCTGATGTTCAGTAGGTCCATCTGTATTAGGTCCGAGGGTCCCTTGTATGCCAGACATGTCACCTCTAAGCACTCTGTAGGATACTGAGTATAGTGATAAGTCTTTGAGGTGGTCCATGCAAGACCTATTGTTTAGGACTTTTATACTTTTTAAGGTATCTCTGTGGGTATTCCAATTGTTGCATGGGTCTGGACAGATACATCCAAAGTAGGCATTATATAAAATGATTGATCTAATGACGCCTTTGTAAAGGGGGAGAGTAACATCTCTAGATCTTGTCACAATTTGTTTATAAGCTGTGCAATATAGAAAGACTTTCTTATGACTCTGGGCACATGTTGGTCAAAAGTTAGGTCACTGTATACACAAGTTCCCAAATGCCAAACAACTGGGTCAGTTCTCAGGGGACATTGTCAATCTGGCAAGTTCCCTGGAGTAGATGACTTCCCAAAGGATGTGATAATGTATTTTTTGGATTTTAGTTTCAATTCATGATTCTGGCATCAGTTATTCCTGCATGATATTTAAGTCATTTGGGGATTCAATAACTGCTTCTAGCTTGCAGCCATCTCAAACTTAGTTGGCCAAAGCCCTTTTGTGTTTCCTTTTACTTTTTTTTTTACACTTGAGTTTCAGACAAACAAAGACAAACAATGAGCCATTTGCTAAACAAGCAGTACTTTCTTGCAATGAAAGCAGACTTAGCAGAAGCAGTAAACTTCTCTGCCCTTGAAACTCACATTCATTGAAATGGCATGAAAACCCACATTCATTTTGCATATGTCCAGTGGAGGACTAATCTTACCTGTGGGCTGTTTTCAAACCATAGGCTTCTTCACATTTCTAGAGCCATGCATACACGTATGTGTTCTTTGATTCACCTTCCCAGTTGTATTAAATTATACTCCTTGCATAATACAGCATGGCTTGTTAGAATGTGCTTTAAATTTGTAGTTTTGAACAGTCTTCTATTAAGCAATGAAACAAAATGTAGGAACTAATAATGACAAAACTATCCATTTCAGAAAATTTCAACCATAAAAGGCCACTCAGACGTCTGTCATTACAATCCACCATTATCAGTAAATATACAAAATCTCTGCAGAACTGAGTCATATAAATAATTCCACATTAAAGGAATCTGTAACTAATGAAGTGGTTGCTGCTAGCACACAACTTTATATTTCATTGTTGCATCTACAAATAAAGTGCCTGTTGCCCTTGAAGAATAAATTGCCTGTGTTACATTAAACACACACTGGGGCATTTTACACACACACACACACACACACACACACACACACACACACACACACACACACACACACAAAGTCTCCTTACTAAATATGCCAAGCAACAGGACACAGGACTCTTTGGTAGTGACTCATTTTTAAATATGCACATCCTGAACAGACACCATCCTGGTTAACAGGAAAAATTATACTCATCCTTAAGAGTGACCTGCAAGCTATCCTAAAAACTATAGACCAATAACTTGAGTTCCAATGATGTACAACCTATATACTAGAAATGATGCTCACAAAGTCATTTAGAAGAAAACTAAATCATGGCAACAGAGCAAAAGAGTAACAAAAGAAAGTCATATGGATCAAAGAATCACTTATCGCTAAAGTCACAATGAAGAATTCTAAAAAGGGGAAGAATCTACGTATGGCATGGATACATTACAGAATTGCATTTGTCAGCATTGCACATTCAAGGATAAAGAAGTGCTTATAGATGTATAAGATACATCCAACATTGATCATTTACAACACAAAGACCACAAAACAGTGACAAACCACTTTGAAATTAAACCATGATAAAGGGCAAATTATTATTTTGTCTTGCCCTTAACCTTTTAAGTTGCTTAATTAACAGTTTAGGTCTTGGTTACAATTTGGCTCCCAAAAAACAAACTTGCTTAAAGATTTCTCATCTACTTTTTGTGTGTGACTTAAAATTGTATAGTTCATCAGATGAGGAATTGAAAGCACAACTACAAGTGGTTAAAACTTTCTCAGATGATATAAGAATGGTCTTGATAAATGTGTGAAAGCACCGTTTAAAAAAGGAAAGTTGCAGTACCAAGAAAATATCAGTCTAGGACAGGAATGTGATATTAAGGAACTTGAGTAGGAAGGAATGTATACATATTTGGGAATTGCTGAAGGATTGTCAATGAAATATGAACAAATGCAAATAAAAGTAACTCAGTAAGGAATACTTCAGAAGACTAATATTGAAAAAACTCTAACATCCTGTAATAAAGTCCAAGCTATAAACTAATTTGCTCTCCTTGTTTTAACTTAATAGTTTTGGTGGGATTGATTGATCTAAAGAGGCATTGAATCAGATGGACATAGAAATAAGAAAATGCTTCAGAAATGATATATGCCAAGATTATATATCCCTCATCTGAAGCAAGTATGGGCTTCCTTGAAATTGATTACATATACAGATCTGTACTCGGTCGTGGGACTGAATACATTTCTACTGACGTCATCAGAGCCATAGTGAAAGTTTTAAAACATGAGGAGGTGACATCTAAGATTACCTCTCTGCTTAGTTTAGCAGAAGCATTCAGGTGGCAAGCAGGAATGGAAATTAGACCAAAAGTAGAAAGAAATACAATGCTATGTCAAACCCAGAGCTGTTGGGCATGCTCCACTTAAAGAAATCCCAATCCCTCTGAGCTACATGCTCTAGGGACCTAAACCTTGTCACCACAATAAACAGAACATGCTGGAGGGATAGATTCCTGTCCCAGAGACTTCCAATACTCTGGAACAGACTACCTATCTATGTCAAACAGAGCTCCTCATTAGCACTCTTCAGGAAAAATCTTGATGATTGGATGGGAAATAGGAAATTCACCCTGGGGATCATGTCTGTGGCGCTGCTCGACAGGGGCACAGGAAAATAATTTTCTTGGGTGTTGAAAGCCAGGGTACCTTTTTGGCTAGGCTTATATAGGCCCTAGGGCTAATAGCCTAGTACCTACCTATGAACCTATGAAAATCAGATAGCAACTGAATGTGCCCAAAAAAAAAAAATAAGAAAAACATATACGGAGAGGGATCAGATGAAAAGGAAAAGAATGTGGAAAAGCCATAAATATAGTGGCAAATATAGAGATCATGTGGAACAACCTCATGTTGATAAGGATTTGATGCAGGAATGGTTAAGGAGAGGTGAGTTGAAACCAAAGGATGAAAGGTTCATAATGGCAACCAAGGATAGTGGGCTACATGCATGTTGGTTTACAAAATCAATTGAACATGCGAGAGAAAGAGACAAATGTAGGTTCTGTAAAAATCAATGGGAAACAGTTATACACCTTGTTGCTGGGTGCAATACACTTGGGCAGAGGGCCTGTACACTGAAAGGCATAATAATATGGCAAGATTGCTGCATTGGGAATTGCGCTAACATCACAATATAGAAGTAGCTGAAAAGCATTGGGAACATGGACCACACAGCATTATAGAGAATGATGAAGTGTACATCATGTAGGATTACCCATTACCAACAATTCAAAAAATAGATGCGAAAAAAGATGCAGTAGTCCATGAAAAAAGACAGAAGTAATATTGATCACTGAAATTACTACACGTAGTGATTACAGTGTCTCATGTACAGAGAGACACAAAGTCATAAAACATCAGGATTTGCAGGTGGAAACAAGAGCAATGTGAACGAAGGATACTCAGTTCTAGCAGTAGTAGTAGGAGTAATGGTTCTAATAAAAACGGCTCTACACTTCTATTTGGATATGCTACCAATACATGTAACTCCATTTAAATTGCAGGAGTGCATTCTGGGCACACTGCAGATGTTGCAAAGAGCACGTTTGACTAACATCAAAAATTTAAACAATACGAATTTTATGAACTTTAATTGGTACTTACGTATTATCGCAACCACATTTTCGCAGTTGCGAAATTCTGAAAATTCAAGTGAAACAAGGGCATGGAACAGAGTAACATGTCCTTCAAAGTCCTTATTACTGATGAGAAAGTTTGGATTACCTTCAGGACAAACAATTTATAAAATCCTCTGCCTGATTTGTGTGCATTACAGACGCATGCTTGAAAAGTCATGGCTGCTATCGTACTGAGAAATGGAATGTGTCAGTACAGATTGCTCCAGGTTGTAAAAAGGGGTGTAAGAGACAGTGTTAAAATCCATCCCTATATTATGTGGCTAAAATTTCACAAACCTGATTTATTAATAGCAAAATGCAGAGCCCAAGGGATGAAAGATGTTACAATGACCTGTTGTTTCCTGGAGTTAATATTTACCGGCCTTTTTTTCTTTTTTGCTGTTACTTACTGACAGCAGTAGTCGTCGATGAGTCAGAACCATTACTTTTTGTGATGTCTGGCATACCTTGTGGCCTGCGTTTATTTAGTAATAAATCACATTTGTTAAATGTAACCAGCACAATATAATAGGGGCACTTTGTTAAACTTGCTGTTACACCTGTTTTACAGTCCTGCAGAATTCAGCGTGTACTATACCAGTCCTGACAAATAAAGCGTGCATCTATACAGCACACAAATCAGGAAGAGGATTTATAAGCTTTCTGCTCTTCCTGAAGGTAACCCACACTTTTTCATGAGCAGTAAGGACTTTCAATAACACTTTACAGTGTTGCATGGCTTCATTTCAGTTGAGGTATGCTATTTTCACAACTGCGAAAATCTGGTTGCAATAATACGTAAATACCCTTTAATTGTACCCTGACTTAGGAATGGGGTCCAGTCCTGACAAGGTATTAGAAACCTAAAAGTTTGTAGAAATTAAATGACAGAAGCCTGCACGTAAATACAAATACTAGAGAAGACACAAAGAGACATTACAGGCTTTTTTAAAGATTTACTCCTAATGAGGGTCTCTATAAGTGGAACGACTCCTTTAAATCTGTCTGATGTTCCTGTATCATAACTTTTGCATGTAACACCTATCAAGATGCAGAATCGTATACTGCAGCTGAAAAGGCAATGTAGTTTCAACAACTCTGCTGTTACAGATAGCATTCACATCCCTACTTACATTTCTGCCTTTCAAAAATATCCCTGCAACAGGTAAGTACAAATTCAATAAGTTCACAGCGGTGTTGTTTCCTTGACATTACTCTACTAAGACTCATATAAGACCTCTGCAGTACATCCGCAGCTATCAAATGTCCAAACTTTTTGCAGAACATTGTTGATTTTTACTTCATATTTTTGCCCTGCTCCTTGCAAATGTTTTGATGTTCTGGTAAATCACTGAAGATTGGAGTTTTGCAGTTATTATTGTTCAGAAAATGCATACTTTCAGTGATGTAGACTAAGGAGCAATTAATATTTGTTCCTGGTTTTGGCCCTTTATTTCCTCATTATATTTTGGCTTTGCCCAGAATTCTTGAACAAATAAGTTGATAGGTATGAATACAACTAGTGTATTGTGTTTAAGGCTATAGTGCTACTCTGTGTGGTATTCTAAGTATGGAATGCAAAACGGCTACATGATATAACATAATTACAGCAAACCTAATGTACATTGTAACTTTGCCCACAGTGGACAATTTCATCACAGCATTCGAACAAAAAAACTGCATGATTAGTTTCTCCCTTGACCAGCAGGGTATATAACTATAACCATGTGATCATACCAAACTTCCCTTGCTGTAAACTGTGACTTCAAGGCATCTATTTTGACATATATTGTTATATATTATTATATATATTCATTAAAATAATATTTATAACAACAAATTGTATTTTAAATGTAGAAAATCTGCATAATATGTATTTAATTAATACATCTGCAGAAAGTAAGTACAGTAGACTCCCTCTTATCCGGTCTCGCTTTAACCAGCCATCAAATTTCTGCCATAGCAGCAGACAACAGCGAAGAATAAGAATTCTGCCTCCTCTGGGCACTTCAGAACATCTTGACATCATTTTAATCTTAAAATGTTAAAATATTGAAACTAAACAAACTTGGAGTTTTTATTTTATATATAGCAAGTTCATTTTTGCTTCAATATTTTAACATTTTAAGATTAACATGATAAGCTGAGATGTTCCGAAGTGTAAGGTTAAAGCAAGACAAGAGTGACTTACCTGTATGGTACTCACATGCAAAATTTAAACTAACCATGAGAGAGAGGGTAAGAGTGTGTGTGTGTGTGTGTGTGTGTGTGTGTGTGTGTGTGTGTGTGTGTGTGTGTGTGTGTGTGTGTGTGTGTGTGGCTGTGTGACAGCAGAGAGAAGGTAGGTGTGTAAGTGTGTATGTGTTTTAACATACCTCTCAACTGTCCAGATTTAGCCTCATAGTTTTGGTCTGTTTCTCATACAAGTTGTGATTTTCTGGCAAATCATGGAGGAATGAAGTCACCAAATGTTGACATATATATTTGTTTCAGACTTCATATCCTTCAGAAAATGCACATGAACACAAATCCTGTTATTCTAGCAACTTTCTAATTTTAAAAGAGCAACATTTAAAATCTATCCCTAATTTTGGGTCATAGCAGCCTATTATTTCAGACTTTATACAGATTTCTTGCACTAAGAGATCGAGAGGTTTGCATACCCCCAACTGTCCAGAATTTTGCAGAATGTCCAGATTTATGCCTCATATTTTTGGCTGTTCCTCATAAAATTTGTGGTTTACTGGCATATGACTGAAGTAACTCAATAACACCAAACATTTGAGTTTCAGACTTAATTTCCTTCAGAAAATGCATGCTAAGACAAATACTATTATTCTAGCAACTTTCTAATTTCATAAGAGCAATATTTAATATCTGCTGGGGGGGGGGGGTAGGTGGTTACAACTTATAAATGCTATTTTGTATGCTATTTCTGATTAACCAGCCATTTGTTTATCCAGCCTAAGGTCTGGTCTACTGTAAAGAAACCTTCGCCATCTGGTGGGCAGAGGTGAAAAACGCACACACCCAAAATAAGACAATATCAAAGCAAATATATAGCATTATTAAAGGAAAGCATACATTCAGATGCCTAATTGTAAACAAGTATCCAAATTATATAATATTATATCAAATATATTGTGTAAACAAACCTGAAAAAATAAAAAAAATTTAAATAATAACAGCATTCTATATTGCAAATAAGAAGACAAAAAGACCTCGCCGTCTGGTGGATAAAAGAAAAAACTTATGGATTCTATCTAAACATATAGTATATATAGTGTTTGTTTATTCCCTGATAGATAGATAGATAGATAGATAGATAGATAGATAGATAGATAGATAGATAGATAGATAGATAGATAGATAGATAGATAGATAGATAGATAGATAGATAGATAGATAGATAGATAGATAGATAGATAGATAGATAGATAGATAGATAGATAGATAGATAGATAGATATTAGTCATGTATCATTGTGGTTTGTATGGTTGAGAGGACTTAATCAGCTCATTGACTATTGATCACAATTCAATTAAATCAATTCATCAATCCTGATTAATCAATCACAAGAAGTTAGAACTTGCCATCACCCCCCCACACACACACACACACACACACACACACACACACAAAATGCATATTTAAGTTCACTTTGTTGAGGATGATTGGATACTGACTATGAGCTTAAGTCAATATTGCAAGTTAATGGAAAAGAATAGGACCATATGTGGATATATTGACAGACAGACAGATTTATATACACATATATGGGTCCATGTCAACTTACTGAAGAGCAATATAGTGAAGAGAATAATACGGAATGCACAATTTTGAAATCTCAAAATCAAAATACCTACCTTCCTGCATGTATAGAGATCTGGGCTTTTCCCCACGGGAGAGGCCTTGTTAGTTTTTAGGTTCATTTCTGAGTTTCACTAACAAGGGAGTAATACTATTCATTGAATGGCACTGTAGTGGTGCGGTGTATGTATTTGTGTAGTATATCTATCAATCTATCTAGCTCTCTAGCAAGTAGGGTTGCCAGCTTTCTTTGTGGCTAAAACCGGACTAAGGTCACACCCCTCGCATCACCCATAATTCCACCCATTCCCACCCCCTCTCCCATCCATGCTCCGCCATTTTGTGACATCACTGTGACATCAGCTGATGTGAATGCCCTCTTTTTCTGTTCCTGATGCCTGCAGAGCCATATGGTGAATAATCTACTCCTATTGGTATATTGAGAATAGGGGCACAGCAAGCAATGTTATCCTTACTTCATCATTAACACTCAGTACCAGATGGTACAATTTTTCCCACCACACACACACACACACACCAAAATACATGAGTAGACTCAATTACAAAGAAATGTACACAGGCACATACCTTACCTAACAAAAGGTGCATCAGAAAGCCCTGTACAATATTTCTTTACCATTATCCCTTGTATAAAATAGTTAAGAAATTGTATAAGACCATAACATTTGATTTTCACCTTGCCTGCATTCTGACTGTTGCATTATTTAAAGTTGCAGTAAAATGTAATTGTTTAAAAAGGGAAACTGTATTAGAGATTCGTTACAGTGCTAATCTGCCATATTATGTAACATTAATGAACTGCATCATCTAACAAAGGAACCAAAGTTCTAACAATCCATATCCCTATGCAAGTAAGTTTACTAGCAAATCAAATGTCAATGTATAGAGCATTTATAACTGTTCAGACAGATTTACTCAGTGTGTCTGATATAAAAAAGAACAATGGCTTTTCTCTGGAGACTTATTAAACCTACTGCACAAATCAATAGTCAGACAACTGTAGCCTCCTAACATTAATAAAATATATTATATGATGGTTCAGCTTTGATATTGGCAGACAAATATTGAGTCAAAGATGAGAGCTAAGTTAACTAGACTCGCTAAATAATGTTATTGGCTTTAGCTAGAGAAGTCTTACAATGAGAACAGATATTATATGTCTTCAGTCCCATAAAGATAAAGGTACATTTATCTACCCTTGTTTGGACTTTCTGTTACTCACAATCTTTTACATAAATGGAGAGACAAGTAAAATGTGTACTCTGCTTCTGTCTAAACTTACATTCTATATGCATTGCCCTTTGCTAAAAAATATGAAACCCATGTCAAATTCACAGAACGAATGCAATCAATAATATATGACCCTTAGTGTCACTCAGAGATCATTTTATACTAATTAGTTCAATTTAACAATCTTTACTTGCAAGCTTATTGAAGCTGAGCAAGTTTGTTAAATCAACCCAAACTATATGATATGAATAACAGGCAATCAGAGAAGCTGAAGTTATCAACTGCTGTACATTCGATATTAATACAGCAAATGGGTCAGTCACTAAACGATTTGTTAAATTAGGAAGAGGACAAACACTAATAAAGGTAACTGAATATGGGAGAATGGGCAAGAATTTAGGATGAATGGCTATGAAAGAAATTTAATTTTACATGGAATCAATAGGCCAATGGATGCAAGAAAAGTGAACAAAGAAATAATTAAAATAACTAAGAAAATGCAAAAGGATGAGAGGCTAAATCAGAAATGGAAAGAAAAAGAAGCATCTACCAAAAAGTCAGTGAAAAAAAACCAGCCATTGTTAAGCAAATCGAGCTGAACATGGAGATGGCTGAGATATGAAAAAATTAATATAAATTCATTGCCGATTAATGTAGGATAACCTCACTGACAAACTGAAGTACTTAAGAGAAAAAAGAAAGGGAGTGTTTATTGTTGTAAACTGACCGTTATGACTGCTGCTATTCATAAAAAATAAGAGAGCAGAAAGCAAGAATTGTTGGTGAGAATAAATGAACAAATGGGAAAATGAACAAGGAATGTGTAAAAAATGAAAGAGGATACTAGGAAACTAAGATGTAGGGACTGGATGAGCTGCCTCCTTTAGTACTTAAAAAAACTAGCAGCAGTGCATATTCTTTCCTTAGAAACTAGGCTGGTGTAGCAAGATCTGACAGCATCAATCCACCCCTTGCAACACAACAACATACCTCTTGCACAAAAGATGATCTTGATACATGGAATGAAATCCTGCAGAGATGCAACATAATTTCATATAATAAAAGATATTACTAATTCAACTTGATCACATTCTACGGCAACTTGCAATCCCATATCCTAGTTTCTGTGCAAAAGTCCATCCATTACACAGGCATATTCTTACTCAATCAACTTCTTACAAAGTGACCTCATCAGACATACATGGATTTAATACAAAACTGCACAAATTGGTGTAATTATTTCCAGCTTAATATTAAAATATGGAACTAAGCTCCTATAAGAGTAAATGCTCTGGTGCATCTGTTCAATTCCACTTTGCTTCGTTTCTATACATATCAAGGCGCACCTTCATCTGTCAAGTCTATGCTACTTTTGCGTCAGCTAAGTAATCAAGCAGAGACAACAAACTGATCAGCCAAGCTACTAATATGCCAATCATGCCCCACTAGAGAGTCTGCAGTTTGTGAACTCTTCCTGCCTCAATGCCCCCCAACAAACTCTAATGTAAAATAATAAATCGAACGCTGCTCCAAGTCCACAAGCAGTGTTTTATTCAATCCATGGTAAGCGCTAACTATTAGAAATGAAAGCGCTTACCACAGATTGAATAAAACACTGTTTGTGATCTCAGAGCAGCGTATGTCGACACAAAACATTAGCATAGCAACTCTTACCTGGAAGCAGCAAAAACTCTTGGACAATCAAATGGCAATGGGGCTGATGGCATATGTAAACTCTCCATGAAAGCTGTAATGTCCTTTATTTTAAAATTGCGCAGGCGGCAGGAACACACTCACACATAGACGTACTGGACCGTACTATGGTTTTGCAGCTGTAAAAGTGGGAGGGCACTCCTCCCCCCTTGCTCTATGTGGTTCCGGCCGCCAGCGCCTATGTGGCAGTGGCACAAAACCCGGACTTCACGTGTTTGGTTTTGAATGAAATTTGTAACCGAACATTGTGTCAGAAAACTGGACAGTCCGGTCATAAAACGGACAGCTGGCAACCCTACTAGCAAACTATGTACATATGGTATTAGTGGGCATTTTGCATTCAATATTTAAAGTTTCAGAGTTTTCACATTTCAATATTTTGCATTCAGTTTTATGACTTTCAGTATACCACTATCCAATAAGCTATGCTATTACACTCTCTCTTTCTACACACACACATATATATATATATATATATATATATATATATATATATATATATATATATATATATGGGTCTACTTTCTTTGATCAAAATACTGCTATTTCAAACAAAGAAAGTATGACCTTACTTTTGTGAAAGTGCACTTCAATGAAAGTGCACTTTCACAAATTCTGGTTCAGCAAACCAGCAAGCTAAATAAAATGGAGCACTGTAGTGGGGTACCTGCTTCCCCACTCTAGTGCGATCTTGGAGTTAGTATATTTAATGTAGCGGGGGGCGTGGGGAGTGCAGCGGGGCTTGCCTCCCTGCAAAATGGATTTTAAATTAATTGCTGGTTCGCTGAACTGGAATTTGAGAAAGTACACTTTCACGAAAGTAAGGTCCTACTTTCTTTGTTCGAAATAATGGTATTTCAATAAAAGAAAGTAGATCCATATATATATATATATATATATATATATATATATATATATATATATATATAGGGAACATTCTGTGATGAGTAAATTCATTAAAACAGAAAAGATTTTGAAATGAATGTGTGGGAAACTAATGTTTTTACAAAATTGCTGAATACCAGAGAGGGGAATTGTTCCTCTTTCACCAGTATTGTATAGTATAAGACTTGATATATTTAAGTCAGTGGGAGTTTTGGGGATGTAGTCCCCCACATTGGGGTGGAGGGAGGGCTTGTTCTCTTAAAAAACACTTATTTTCCCATATTCTGTGGTTTTCATTTAGTCTGTTTTCTATACATTTGTTGTGGTGGAACAGACTTTGGTGAGTCTGCATTTTCATACTATGTTTCAAGACTGTAAAACAATGAGGAAACTTACACACAGCATATAAGCACACTCAGACCACTTTGTGCCTAGCCATCCCATTGCAACACATGGTATCAGCACATGTTTGTGTTTGCTATATCCAGGCAGCTTCACATTGCTAAGGACAATGTAGATAGAAGGACAGGTGTGTGTGTGTGTGTGTGTGTGTGTGTGTGTGTGTGTGTGTGTGTGTGTGTGTGTGTGTGTGCGTGCGCGCACATCATTTCAGGTTTTACCACCCTTGGATGCACAATGCACACCATTCTCATGGGTCTTATCTTTTTGCCTTCAAGGGAGAATAAAAGGGTCTTTAGCTTCCGCCTTAAAAGACGTTCTTCCAAACATAATATATTTTCTCCTTTAAAACAGATGCATCTTCATAATAGTTATGAAAGTTTTTTTAAAATAAGGGTGAATTGTCTTGTTTTTTATCAGTGTTTTTAAACAGTTTTCTCTAACAGAAATGTAAGTGATGTTTTCAAATTATTAATGTACATAATATGTAGATCATTTAATTAAAATATGATAATATAAACAATAGTATATATCATAATATGTGATTTTAATTCTGCTCAGTAATATATAGGACAGACAAAAATTTATTTCAAAGTAAGAATTATAGGACATTCAGCAGATATTATAGGGGCCAATTCAGAAATGTTACCATATGGTGCACATGAGGAACAAACCTTGCAGTGACTTTTTCCAATTCAGAGACAATCTTATAGCAGTGCCTTTAAATGACAACATGCAGCAATGTAGTGGGCTGTGCCTGCAGCCATGTTAAATGATAATAAAGCTTTCTGGGGAAGAGTCATATGCTAATTAACTGTGTGCTCTCCCCTGGAACTGTATGCAGTAAAGCATTTATGCAGATGAGTGATTAGGAGAATCACTTGTTTGAATAAATAAACACAGCCAGTCATGGAATCTAGTATTAATGAATGCAACCAAGAGTTCACATTCACTCATCATAGTAAAGGTGAATGCTGGGGAGTTTGGCACCCAGGTTGTGTGTGTGTGTGTGTGTGTGTGTGTGTGTGTGTGTGTGTGTGTGTGTGTGTGTGTGTGCGTGTGTGTGTGCATGTGTGTGTGTGTGTGTGTGTGTGTGTGTGTGTGTGTGTGTGAGAGAGAGATCAGGTAGGGCTGTTTCTGTGCGTGTATGTTTATAGAAAGAATGAGTGTGTGTGTCTATGTCTATCTATGGAATTATTGTGTGGGTGGGTGGGTGTGGGTAGGTGGGTTGTGGTACTGTCATACCTCAACACTCCTCTAGACTAACAAGCAAGTCCTGCAACTTTTGGTCAGGATGAAGCACTGGACACTAGATAACTTGTTTATCTCATGTCTCAATGGCATTTAAAGATAAAGTGGACAGAAGGAACTACTAGACCCCTCAGATAACTCTTTCATCTCATGCGTTAATGATATTTACAAAGACATGATCGGGGTAACACAAGACACCAGGTATTACATTTAACATTGTGCCTTAATGGCAGTTAACAAAGATGTGATTGGTGGGGGAAGGCAAGACACCAGGGATAAACATCATGCCTTAATGGCACATAACAAAGATGTGGTTGGGGGAAACACTGACCATCAGGGATAACTCTTTACAAACTTGTCTTAACAGCACTTAGAAATCAAAAAGAAATATTATATGAGTTAGGAGGTCTGATAGATTCAAACTCTGCATTCTTTCTACTAGGATATTAGTCCTCTATGCCACCAGTAGACACTAGGATCACATGGGAATAACAGCTAAAACTTTAAAAGAATATATATATTTTTTAATTTTGAGCCCTGCAACCTTGACACAGGAAACAGCTGCATTAACCCACCAATAACAGATAAGTTTTTTAATGATCTAATGAGGTTACCAGGGATTATTCAAGAGCTGCAACAGACTGTGAGTTACAACAGAGAGGGACAGGGAACATATGAGCAGACCTCTCAACATCGTAGTACAAGAAATCTAGACAAAGGCAAAATTAATAATGGGACAAGGGCACATAATCACAAATGGATTTTAATTATTCTTCTAACAAACATAGAAAGCCACTAAAATAGTATCATTAGCATGAATTTACTGAAATATATGATGTCTGAAACTATCTAGAATTAATGACTGACTGTAGTCATCCATGATTTATGAGGACAATGAGTAAAAAGGTCACACAGACAAAACAGTCAGTAAAAACTAAAAGAAAAATCTAGCCAAGCTAGAGTTTCCACTGTGTGATTCCTTAAACCTCCTGTATTAGAGATGCATGGGATGTATGCAAATGACCCTTTAAGCACATCAGGTGTTTCAGCTATATGGCATTTCTGAATACTCATAACTTTTTTCTTTTTAAGTCTGTTATGGACAAATCAGGCCAGTAAAGCCAAACCCCACTAGCTGTGGACATGCATGGGTCTATGGTGCATTCATGTATTTAAATATTTGCATTGTGTGAGGGAGAGTGAATGGAGTGGTATCTGTACTAACATGGAGCATCATCCCCCAGTGTTAATTGCCACAAGGAGTACTGATCTGATCTCATGGTTGTTAACAGCGATTCAGAGGCATGTAAATTAGTTAATAAGGTTCTTAATCATTGTGGCTAATGTGACTCTGAACAGTAAAATACCACATTGCAGAAACAAGGCATTCTTTCCATGGCCTTTACAGTGGGCAGTGAGTTTCTCTCTGAATCCCTGGGAAAGATTTTTCAAATGTGTTTCTATACATGACCTTCTGTACAATTTCAGAGAAGGCCAAAGAGAGCAGATTATGCTTATTTTGGGTACATGTGCAGGAAAGTAAGAAGACAGTCTGGTGAAGCAGATTTGGCACAGACAGGAAGAAGACAAGAGGAAACAGGGGTATCCAGCAAAGGGATGGCTGGATTATTTGAGAGAAAACCTGTGACTGTTAGACAAGACCACAAAAGTAGGTAGGAGAGTAGCACTGAATACGGAGAGAGATGATGATAGTTGGTGTGACACCCCAACCGCATGTAGAAAAATGGAAGAAAAGGCGATTTGATAATGATATGAACCTATGATGATATGCAAGATTATCTGTAAACTATGTGATTTTACAGTCTATTAGCTGTTCCTAGTTTTTCTACTATGGTGGGATGTCATCTAAGCTTTATTAAAAAGTTGGAATCTCAACTCATTTTTAAATATAAAACCTTTATAAATAAAGGATTGTATACATGCCAGATTAGTTCTACATTCTTGTGATTACAATGTTGATAAATTGTCTTTAACCTTACATTGAGAATATTTTTAAGATTTGTTCTGAAACATCTGTAAATCTACTTGTTTAATTAATAAATTAATTATTGAATTTGTGTGCTGCATATATAAACATGGGCATATGTTATACCCCCTCATTGATCCTTGAAGGAAAAAAGCATGGACACCAAGGCAGTTTTGTACAATAAATGTGTTAAATAGAATATTTTCTTCCTTGTTTTGTTATTGCCAAATTGATTGCATACATCTCTGAGATATTCATAATATTTTACGGCAGAGTAATAATATATAGAACACTTAAAATGCTCAAACCAAGTTGAAGTGCCATTCACTTTCTCTAAATATTTACATGCATATAAGTTCTGTAGATTCTTTGATGAATTCTTCTCAAAATGAAACATTTCCTTCCTTCACAAATACTTAGTAATACACAGTAAACACTCTGTACTTATTCAAAGTTCACACTCATAAGTCTGTCACCTTTTGTTCTGAACACTTTGTAAATCATTGAGGTAGCAGCTCCATAGGATGTATGCTGACTTCATTCATGTAAGCTGCCTTCATTCATCTAGCATTAGTGCACACTAATAGCCGTTGTAAGATGTTGTGTTTATATGATACAACTCATCTGCATTGTATGTTATAGAATCACATTATGTGACAATGATGTTATTCTTGCATTTGCAGCAGTGATCACTTTTGAAGGCAGATAGCTGGCTTGCATCCTCGGAGGCAGGTAAAGTTTATGCAGCACCATAGCTCGGTAATAACTCTACTCACAGGCTCATCTCTCTGCAGGTATTTGGTGTTACCCACAATTCAGAGCAGCTATTCCCTCTTGACATCACACCTATGCAAAGCTACCCCAACTTTATGGAATCTGGCCCAATGTCTGAGTTCTTTGTTATGATAAAAAAAGAGTAATAACAATTATATTAATAATAATAGGAGACTTCACCGCATAAAACGTAGGGGTGGGGGAGTAGCACTACTTTATAAATCCACACTACAGATCTCCTCCATATCTTATAACCCACCTCAGGATAGTAAGACTAAAGTTCTTATCTCCCGACCTCAACTAAACGCTTCCAAAGCCCTATATATTATCTGCATCTACCTACCCCCTGGTAATAATATCTCTACAATAGAAGACATTCTAAGCTGGGTATCAACTTCTTACCCACAAGAAACCATTATACTTGGTGATTTTAATACTGACTGGAAATGTGTAAACACAGATAATCTTTCATCACATATTAATCTTCATGGCTTTAGTCAAACTATTACCACCACCAGTAGACTTAACAAACCCAACAACAAAGAGAGTATCTTAGATTGGATACTCATTAATAAACAACAACAAACTTACAAGGTAGGAACTCTACCAGATGACTTAAGTGATCATATGTTAACTTACATTATAAGACAAAAGAATGACATCCCTAACACCCCTACTTACAAGATCTCTCGAACCAACAAACATTTTAACCCTGTATTATTCCAAAATGAACTTAATGCCTGTAACTGGTACCCACTAAAAACTTTCCCTCTTGAGCAGGCTGTTAAATATTTCAACTTTAAATTCTTAACTATCCTTGATAAGCATGCTCCTAAACGTTCTATCAGAATGAAGTCCAAACCTGCCCCCTGGCTTTCAAAAGAAACTAGACAACTCATATTGCTTAGGAATAAATCTTGGGCCAAGTGGAGACCATCCAAAAATATCTCAGAGCAACAAACATTTAGACAGCTAAGGAGTACTACTAAAAAAGCCATACTGACTGACAAAAAAAACTACTATTGTAAACTACAGCAATCTCACCATAACAATCCACAAAGATTCTGGTCTAGCATTAATAGACTCCCTCACCCAGGGCACTCCAGTACATCACCCCCTCTAGGGGCTAATAATAATACCTCCCTTCAAACTGCCAATGCCTTCAATACCTTCTTTACAGACACCATAAAATCTCTAGCCTGTCAACTGTCCACAAACAACTCTAATCCCCAAAGCTCTTTACCTAATACTTTCCCAACATTCCAAATACAACCCATCGCTACCTCGTACATCCAAAAACTTATACATAAACTTAAGCCATATACCCCCTCTGCAGACCAAATACCATCTGAATACCTGCAAAAAGCAGGTAAAGCAGTTGCTTATCCTGTATCCATCCTTATAAACAGAACCATAAATGAAGGAACAATCCCACATATCTGGAAAATCTCCCACATTATCCCTCTACATAAAGGTGGAAACTCCAATGAGTATTCCAACTACAGGCCTATAGCTCTCTTATCTCTTGTAGCTAAAGTTATGGAAAAATGTATTCACCATCAACTAATTAACCACCTAACCCAACATAATATACTAGCTAACTGTCAACATGGCTTCAGGCCATTTCACAGTACCACCACAGCCCTCCTATCTTTCACCGACTCTATCAATAAAAAACGTAATAACAACATCCTCTCAACAGCACTTTTTATTGATCTGTCAAAAGCCTTTGACATGGTCAACCACCCCCTACGCCTAAAAACTCTTGAATCCCTTGCTCTTGACACCAATGCTGTTCTCTGGTTTAAGTCCTACCTTAACAATAGGCAACAAGCAGTCCTTTGGGAGAATAAACTGTCTTCCCATCTGCCAGTCTCCCTTGGAGTCCCTCTGTGCTCCATTCTCGGTCCACATCTGTTCTCAGTATTCATCAATGACACAAAGTAGAAAAACGGCTGGAACTAACAATTCAAGAACCAAAACGGAATCCAACGAAACTTGTGAACTGACTCGTAGTTACAAAGAACAACCTTGCAAACTTATGAAAAGAGATAATTTATTAAGCGTTCTTTAAAATATTCACTTTTAGTCAAGTATGCTATACTCAACTTCTTCAGATATATAACAGTCACTAAAAGAAAAAACAAATTATATAAGCTACTAAACGCTCCTCCTTACCTCATAATTAGGTCACATGTTGTACTACTAGAGCACGGCTGTTAGTTAAACCTGTACCCCATCAATTCATTCTTCCACAATTTAAAGATACATTGTAGTTCTTTTGTTTTTTACAAGACTCGTAGCTAAAACATAACTTTACATAGCTCCAAGTATTTGTGACCTGACCACCACTACAACCATTTGTTACTTATTCTCAAAGAATGGTTCAATTTGTTGTAAATTAAAACCTGCGTGTATTGAGGTTCAGATGTTAAAACAGTTTAAATGTTAAATCTTTTTTAAAAAACATTAACACACTGTGAGCACTCAAAGTCACTTGCATGACATCTACAATAAAACTAAATTGTCTCAGACTAACATCAAAAAACAGTCCTACTCTTGCAAATTGATGTAACTTTGCATGGGTTACAATGTCAAATGCTTTGAATAAATTTAATAACAACACTGACATCAAACTATCTGAGTTTTGACTTTGGTTGATAGTGTTAGTAAAGTTTAGAACAGCTGTAATGGTGCTAATGTCTGGACTCTGGATATGCTGGGTACGGAAGAAGTTATTTTCTACAATGTGTTTAAGTAATTGAGGGTGGATACATTCTTCTAGATTTTTATACAAAGGAAGAGTTGGTGAGGATGATAGTGTTGCCACCTTTGTAGAGTCATAGGATGTTGGACTTCTTTCAAAGGTTAGGGACATAGGATTCCTTGATGGATCTATTTCTGAGGATGGAAAAGGGGTGAGCTGTGATACCTGTGGCCATTATCAGAAATCTGATGGGTAGATTGTCAATTCCTGAGATGGTAGGTTTTGATTTAAGAAGCATTTATTTATTATAGAAGTTGGAATAGGGGAGAATTGTAAAATTTATGGTACTACTCTAAAAGGTAGTCTGCACCATTACTCAATGAAAACAATTGAGACGGTTCATCTGATACGACATTCTTTACTGCATACGAAGTAGACATCTAGTATAACAATGAAAGATATACACAAATAACAAAGCCTTACTTCAGCTTACTGCATCAGATCTGTAAGAATCAAAGTCTCTCATACAAAAGAAGTCCCAGTCTTTATAGTGTCTTTTTCTGCCTGCATCAGCAGTTTAGAGAATTTGCCAGAATAATAAGTCTTTCATTTGAAGCTGGTCTGCTGACAGTTTGTTTTCCATATCTCACACATTCTGTTCCTGAAGAATAACTCCTTGGCCTTGCTGTTATCTTGTACGTCCTGTTGACAAACACAGCTGCATACAAGAGTTCATCTTGACCTGCTAGTAGATAAAGAATTTCACAAACTGCATAGTTTATAAAAGATAAAATATTTTACTTCTGACTTCTAATAACAATGAATGCCAAGCTATATGCTTTTGCCAAGAGTTTAAACTAAGTGCACTCTGTACTATACTGAAAAGCAGAATATTTATTTTACATTTTCAGAAAAATCCACAGAAAGCCATTTAACCTGTTCATTACTGAAAACAGAATATTTCAACTCTCACAAGAATAAAAAGAGGCCTGCTTTTATTCCAAGATCATGTGAGTTTGATGTATGTAACAGTGTCAATAAAGTGTAAGTTGAATAGAGTTGCTGTATCTTCTGGATTTACACAAGGCTAGAGTTTGGGTTCCTGTATTTTCTCTCTGTTCAGTGGCTGATTTATGAATTCTTCCAGCTTTTTAAGTTTTTTTGTAGTGGGTAGTCTGTGAGCTGAAACAGTAAATGATTTTGTTTTCAATTTTAACTATGTTTGGTAAGGTTACATAAGTATTTGAAGTTAACCCTAAACCAACTTACCATAGTCCATTCCATAGTTTACCTGCTCATCTAAAACAATGAGTAAAAAGTTCACACACAAAAACTAATCGGTTAAAAATCACAAAAAGAAAAATATATCAAAGATAGACTTTCCACTGTGCGATTCCTTAAACCTTTTGCATTAGAGGAGACATGGGATATATGCAAATTCCCTTTAAGGACATCAGGTGATTCAGCTAAATAGCAATTCTAAATGCACATGACTTTTTCTTTTTAATCTATTTATGGACAAATTCAGGCCAATAAAGCCAAACCCCACTGGCTGTGGGCATGCATGTTTCTGCCTTCTTATGGCATCATAAGCACAGTATAAGTTGAATTTTTGTCTAACATTTGGAAACACAGGGTTGTCGTACCTGACTGATATCCAGTGAGAGTTGAAATATTCTGTTTTCAGTAGGGTGACTGCAAAATATCCCAACTAACAAACTAAAACAATGAGCAAAAAAGTCATACAGAAAAAACAATCGGTTAAAAAACACAAAAAGAAAAACTTAGCAAAGCTAAACTTTCCACTGTGTGATTCCTTAAACTATAAGGATATTTTGCAGTCACCCTAAGGTTTCTGGATATTAGTTGAGTATGACAACCCTGTGTTTCCAAATGTTAGCCAGACTTTCCACTTATGCTGTGCTGATGATGCCATAAGAAGGCAGAAACATTTATGTCCACAGCTAGTGGTGTTTGGCTTTATTGGCCTGAATTTGTCCATAAATAGGCTATAAAGAAAAAGTCATGGACATTCAGAGTTGTCATTTAGCTGAAACACCTGATGTCCTTAAAGGGTAATTTGCATATATACCATGTCACCTCTAATGCAAGAGGTTTAAGGAATCACACACTGGAAAGTCTATCTTTGCTAGATTTTTCTTTGTCTAGTTTACCTACCCGACAAATGTCAAACCCACAAATTACAAACCCACCTTAATAGCAGGCCTCTATGAGCCTCAAAAAAATGACTACTCGAAGTTACAAAATCCAACAACAGTTTTAACTACGTAACTAAATCATGGAACTCCATCTCCCAGAACATACTAACCAAGGCAAACCTAATACACTTCAAAAAAACTGCTCACATCCCACCTAAATGACAACTGGTTATGCTCCTGTTCCTCACCAGGATGAACCCATTTCTCCCCTCCTCAACCTCTGTCTTCCTATTCTCCACTTTCACTATATCTCTCTATGCTTACTGAATACCTTACTCCTGTCCTCACCCTCTCTCTCCCTACTCTCCACTTTCAATATATCTCTATTTGCTTACTGATACCATGTGATTATAAGTATAACAACATTAAGCATACCAATTTACAGTAACAAACAGGTATATCTGAGATACTACCCCATTGTATATTAAGCTGTTGTATCTCCGAGGCACTACTTCACTGAATGATTTCTTGATACTAGGTGTAATTGTCAAAATATGTGTTACTAAGTGATCCTGTTAGCTTTATTACTAACTTGAACATTGATAATATGTTATCATGTGATTTATTACTGTCATTTCTCTGATTGTTTCACTATTTTTTAAAACACTGACTGTTAGGTTGTTATTACGTGGAGCTTTTCTCCTTGGGCCTCTGCTGAAAATGGGCAAATTTGCCCATTCGGGCTTCCCTGGTAAACAAATGTTAAATAAATAAATAAAAATAAATAAATAAGTCTTGAAGGTCTCATTCAGTTTGTTTTTGATGGCAAGTTTTCAATACTCTTGTCTCTTTTATGCATTAGTTGTTTGGTGTCTAGGGATAGCCAGCGGGCATTATTTTATTTGACCTTCTTTCTTCTGAGTGGTATGTCTTTGTTTAGAATCTTGAGGAAAGTACTGTTAAGTCTAAGTATTCCATCTTCCAATGGAATTGTTTTGATGGCATCCTGTTAACTGATTGTGTCAGGATTGAAACTGGTTAAAGTCTGTGCATCTATATAGTGATTTTTTTGAGTGTGGGGCATTGCTTCTGATTATATAGATGGGTAAGTGGTCAGTGAGGACATTAGAAAATGTTCTAGATTATGACATTTTGTTAGGGTTAGAGGTTAATATATAGTCAGGTGATGTTTGTTGCCGGGCTTGTTAATTATAGTTGTGGTTTGGATGAGTTGGAAGAAGCAAAATAGGTTCAGTGATACTGGAGGGGAGTTACTGGTAAGGTAAATCCAGTCTACTTTGAAGTGTTAAGAATAATTGCTTCAGAAGGGATGTTTGATATTACCCAGGAAAGAATGTTTACCATGGTAAAGATGTTGTCATCTGGTGGGATGTACAAGGTAGATGTATATGCGTAAGGTGGATATAAAATTTGTATGCGTATATAGTTTAAGGAGGGATATGATTACTTCTGCACTGCAGAAGAAATAGAGTCCACGGGCCTTGGGGGAGGAGTCAAAGTCTATGGGAATAAATTATGGTAATATCCCTCCTTCTTTTAAAAGTATGAATACGTCTATGGATGTTATAGCCTGCAAGAGTAATTTTTACATCTCTAATCTCTGGTTTTAGGGATGTTGAGGACATGGGGTGAATGTAAGGTTATCTAGGCATGAAGATCTACTATTTTATTTGAAATGCTTCTCATGGTGCTACTGAAGATCTTTATTTAGGTGTGCTCCCTGTGTGAAGATCTTTATTTATTTGTGCTCCCTGGGTGAAGATCTTTATTTAGGTGTGCTCCCTGGGTGAAGATATTTATTTAGGTGTGCTCCCTGGGTGAAGATCTTTATTTAGGTGTGCTCCCTGGGTGAAGATCTTTATTTATTTGTGCTCCCTGGGTGACGATCATTATTTAGGTGTGCTCCCTGGGTGAAGATCTTTATTTATTTGTGCTCCCTAGGTGAAGATCTTTATTTAGGTGTGCTCCCTGGGTGAAGATCTCTATTTAGGTGTGCTCCCTGGGTGAAGATCTTTATTTATTTATGCTCCCTGGGTGACGATCATTATTTAGGTGTGCTCCCTGGGTGAAGATCTTTATTTATTTGTGCTCCCTGGGTGAAGCTCTTTATTTAGGTGTGCTCCCTGGGTGAAGATCTTTATTTAGGTGTGCTCCCTGGGTGACGACCATTATTTAAGGGTGCTCCCTGGGTGAAAATCTTTATTTAGGTGTGCTCCCTGGGTGACAATCATTATTTATGTGCGTTTCCTGGATGAAGGTATTTATTTAGGTGTGCTCCCTGAGTGAAGATCTTTATTTAGGTGTTCTTCCTGGGTGACGACCATTATTTACGTGTGCTCCCTGGGTGAACATCTTTATTTAGGTGTGCTCCCTGGGTGAAGATCTTTATTTAGGTGTGCTCCCTGGGTGAACATCTTTATTTATGTGTGCTGTCTGGGTGACTATCATTATTTAGGTGTGGTCCCTTGGTGACTATAATTATTTAGATGTGCTCCCTGGGTGAAGATCTTTATTTAGGTGTGCTCCCTGGCTGAATATCTTTATTTAGGTGTAATCCCTGGGTGAAGATCTTTATTTAGGTGTGCTCCCTGGGTGAAGATCTTTACTTAGATATGCTCCCTGGCTGAAGATCTTTATGTAGGTGTGCTCCCCTGGGTGACTATCATTATTCGTGTGCTCCCTGGGTGACGATCTTTATTTAGGTGTGCTCCCTGTGTGATGATCATTATTTAGGTGTGCTCTCTGGGTGACGATCTTTATTTAGGTGTGCTCCCCTGGGTGACTATCATTGTTTATGTGTGCTCCCTGGGTGAAGATCTTTATTTAGGTGTGCTCCCTGTGTGACGATCATTATTTAGGTGTGCTTCCTGGGTGAAGACCTTTATTTAGGTGTGATCCCTGGGTGAGCATCATTATTTATGTGTGCTCCCTGGGTGAACATCTTTATTTAGGTGTGTTCCCTGGGTGACTATCATTATTTATCTGTGCCCTCTATTAATTAATAATTTTTAAAGTTCGAATGTCAGATGGTCGACACCATATGATTGAACTTTAAAAAGTTCGAAGCTGAAAAGCAACGGCTCCATATGGCGCAGAATGGGAAAAATTCCCTTTTTTGCACTGGTGTGTGATCTCGGAGTTGGTATAATTAAGTAGCTTGGGCGTGGGGGGCACGGGGGTCTTCCCCACTGCTCAGAGCATTAAGGTAAGTTTTTTTTTTAATTTTTATTATATTTTCGATGTTTCAAACTTCACTCATATGTTGTCGAACATATGAGGTTCGAAGTTTTGAAACTTCGAATATATAATATAGACTTGTGCTCCCTGGGTGAAGATCTTTTTTAGGTGTGCTCCCTGGGTGACTATTATTATTTATGTGTGCTCCCTGGGTGAAGATCTTTATTTAGGTGTGCTCCCTAGGTGAAGATCTTTATTTAGGTGTGCTCCCCTGGGTGACTATCATCGTTTATGTGTGCTCACTGAGTGAAGATCTTTATTTAGGGGTGCTCCCTGGATGAAGATCTTTATTTACTTGTGCTCCCTGGGTGAAAATTTTTATTTAGGTGTGCTCCCTGGGTGATGATCATTATTTATGTGTGCTTCCTGGGTGAAGACCTTTATTTAGGTGTGATCTCTGGGTGAACATCATTATTTATGTGTGCTCCCTGAGTGAACATCTTTATTTCAGTGTGTTCCCTGAGTGACTATCATTATTTATGTGTGCTCACCGGGTTCCTATTAATTAATCAAACTTTTAAAAGTTCGAATGTCATATGGTTGACACCATATGATCGAACTTTAAAAAGTTTGAAGCTGAAAAGCAATGGCTCTGTATGGGGCAGAATGGGAAAATTTCCCTTTTCTGCACTGGTGTGTGATCTCGGAGTTGGTATATTTAAGTACCTTGGGTGTGGGGGGCACAGGGGGTCTTCCTCCCTGGTCAGAGCATTGAGGTAAGTTTTTTTTTTTTTTTATTGTATTTTCGATGTTTCAAACTTCACTCATATGTTGTCGAACATATGAGATTCGAAGTTTTGAAACTTCGAATATATAATATAGACTTGTGCTCCCTGGGTGATGATCTTTATTTAGGTGTGCTCTCTGGGTGAAGATCTTTATTAAGGTGTTCTCCCTGGGTGACTAGTATTATTTATGTGTGCTCCCTGGGTGAAGATCTTTATTTAGGTGTGCTCCCTGGGTGACTATTGTTATTTATGTGTGCTCCCTGGGTGACTATTATTATTTATATGTGCTCCCTGGGTGAAGATCTTTATTTAGGTGTTCTCCCTGGATGACTAGTATTATTTGTGTGTGCTCCCTGGGTGAAGATCTTTATTTAGGTGTGCTCCCTGGGTGACTATTGTTATTTATGTGTGCTCCCTGGATGAAGATCTTTATTTAGTTGTGCTCCCTAGGGTAAAATCTTTATTTAGGTGTGATCCCTGGGTAAAATCTTTATTTAGAGATAGAGGTATAGTTAAGGAAGGGGAGGAAATGTAAGTAGACAGAGGTGAGCTGCCTGAGTTGGGATGCATGTTTCAACAGATGTGGATTTTGGAGGCTAAAAGGTTGTATGGCAACAGCACCTTTAATGTTTTTTTTTTTTTGGCAGTTTATTTTGGAGGGTTTATATTGAGATGTGTGAGTTTTAAAAATGTATATAAAGGAGGAGTTAGAACTGAAGTTATGTGGGTAAAATGAGAATTATGACTGAGGAGGGTTATGGAGAAGTCTGGAAAGGGAAAGGCGAGCTGATATGCAGGCTGATGTATATTTATCACTGCGGCTTAGGTTTCACTTTCATTTGTTCAGCTTTATTATATCACCTTTTCAGTAAATATTCACAAAGCCTTTGTAAAGTTATGTCCCACACAAATTCTTTCTTTGTGCTTTACTGTCAATTAACTGTTGGTTTGTTGTTCATAGGTAGGTAGGCCCAAGGTCCTAAGTAAGCCTAGCCAACAAGGTTCCCTGGCTTATGCCACCCAAGAAAGTTAATTTCCTGTGCTCCTGATGAGCAGAGCCACAGAAGTGATCCCCAGGATGTATTTCCTATTTCCCATCCACTCATCAAGATTTTTCTTGAAGAATGCTAATGAGGAACTTTGCTTGACATAGATGGGTAGCTTGTTCCAGAGTATAGGAAGCCTCTGAGACAGGAATCTATCCCTCCAGCTTGTCCTGTTTTTTTGTGGTGACAAGGTTTAGGTCCCTAGAACATGTAGCTCAGAGGGATTGGGATTTCTTTAGGTGTAGCATGTCCAACAGCTCTGTGTTTAACTTAGCTTTATATGTTAGGCAGAGATCTCCTCGGAGTAGGCAATATGCTACAGAGAAAAGTTGGAGTTTTTTGAGATGGTCAGTGTAAGGCATCTGTTTGAGGCCAGTAATCCTCTTTGTGAGGTACTTCTGTGGCCTTTCCAGCTGCTGCAGATGTCTTATGAGGTACATTCCAAAAAGGGTGTTGTACTCTATAATGGGTCTAATGAGTGCCATGCAGAGGGGAACAATGTCCTCTTTTTTCCTGGATGAGAACCCTTCTGTGATGAGGTGTGCCACATAGAAGGATTTCCTGACAACTGTGGCAATGTGATTATCAAAGGAGAGACTACTGTCCACCTGGCTTCCAAGGTCTCTTATTACACATTCGGCATTAAGTAGACTGCCGTTTATGTGTAAATCCATGGGTACAGAGTTTTTACCTAAGGGGATGACAATGCACTTTTTGGCACTGAGCTTGAGGCCATGCCTCTGACACTAGGCATCTGTCTCAGTGAGGCCCTTCTGTAGGATGTCCACATCATTTGGGGACTCGACTATGGCTCCTAGTTTGCAGTCATCTGTGAACTTCATTAGCCAGAGGCCTTCTGTGTTAGCCTGTAATTCAGAGAAGTAGATACCAAACAAGAGAGGTCCCATGACCGAACCCTGTGGTACTCCACTTGTCATTGGTTTGAAGTCAGATTTGTAGTCTGCAACTATTACAGTTTGGGTTCTGTCAATGAGCCAGTTGGCAACCCATCTTGAGACGTAGGGATTTATACCTAGTTTAGTGCATTTTGCTATAATTTCAGAATGGGGGATGGTGTTGAAAGCCTTGGCGAGGTCAAGATAGGCTGTGTGAACCACCTTACCCTCATCTACGGCTTTAGTGACTGCCTCAAAGAAGTCGATCAGGTTCAGAAGGCATGATCTACCTTTCACCAACCCGAACTGGGTGGTGTCCAGAGTTTGGAGGTTACCAATGTCTTTGTTTATGAGTTCCATGATGTTCCATGGCCTTGCAGACCAGGCTCGTCAGGCTAAAAGGGCGATAGTTCCCAGGATCAGTGGTGGATCCCCCTTTGTGGAGTGGGGTAACTGTTGCTGTGTGCCATTCAGTGGGCACAAAGCCTGATGTGAGACTATGATTGAACATGGTGCTTAGGTGGGGAGCCAGTTCGTTCTGAATTTCATGTAAAATGCAGCCTATGATTTTGTCAGGTCCCATGGATGCTATGTTTTTGGTTTTAGAGAGTGCAGGTTTTACCTGCATAGATGTGATTACAGGGACTCTGCATTCTTCCTGTATAGATATCGGCCCTTTAGGAAGTGAGGGGGGGGGGGGTAAAGTTAGCACTGAACCTATCTGCCAGGATGTTGGCAATATCAGTTGGTTCTGTAATTTTCATGCCGTTGTACTGTAACTCAGAGCAGATCTGGGTGTTGCCATTGAGATTCTTGACATAGCTATAGAATGCTTTGTGGTTGCCCTTAGAATCAGTGGTGATTTTGTTTTCATAGCTAGCTTTGGAGGATCTTATAAGGGATCTCAGCTTCTTACTGAGGCTAATGAGGGAGCTCCTCCACTCATGGGATTTTACTCTCTTTTTCAGCAGTTTCTTCCTTCTGTTGTAGAGTTTGTTTATGGCAGGGGACCACCAGATTGGCTTCCTTTTTTGGAGGATAGCATCTTGGTTCTGTTTGGGAATAGTACGATCCATGCACTCGTGTAAGTGCTTATGGAGTGCATTTGTGTAGGATTCAGCAGTCGTAACTGTATTGCCCATCTGCATGGCTGTCATGAAGTTCACCACTTCTGTCTTAAGAAGCATGAAGTTAGCTTTGGAGAAATTTTTTACCATGGTTTCCTTAATGTTGGGTGGGGGCGGGATGCAGATATCTAGGGTGATTAGTTTATGGATCAGATCTGACCAACGAGGAGTTGACTTCAGGTGTGGAACACAAGGTCACTCATATTAGTAATGATTAGATCTAGGATATTGTTGCCCCTTGTGGTGGTGTGAATAAGTTGATCCATGGCATTGGAATTTATGAATTCCAGAAAGCGTTGAGCAAAGGAGTTGGTACATGAGTAGTTTTCCCAGTTAATGGTGGGGTAGTTGAAATCACCCATTATTATGGTGTTTGGTTGAACCATAATATTTTCCAGTATAACAAGAAAAGAGGAGTGGGAATCCTGGGGCATGGTGGGGTATCTGTAGCAAGCTACAATTTGGATTGCAGTTTTGCCCAGAGTTAGTTGCACTTGTATAACCTCGGATGCATTATGCTGCGCAACTAGCCTGGAGGTGTGGATATCCTTAATGAATATGGACACACCTCTGCCTTTGATGTTCTGGTCCTAGTTAGATGGCTGAAAAGTGTGGTATGAGTTATAGCCTGGTAATGCAGAGCCTTGAACCAGGTCTCAGTCACTGCACAGATATCTATGTTCTCCATTTTAAGGAGTGCCTTGAGTGAGTGCATTTTGAGATTTAGACTTCTAGCATTGAGTAGCATTACCCTCAGTTTTTGCTTGCCTGTTCCTGTTATGGTGGTAAATTTGTCATTTTAACCTTGCCTAAAAAAGGCACTATAGGGACGGCAAGACCCTTAGCCAGTATCTGGAATCCCAGGGGCAACAGGTGCAGGCCATCTCTTGCAAAGTATCATGGTCTGTCGACCATGTCGTCCCAGGCAGACAGTTACTGGATCCCCTTAGAATGACACCAGAATCTTAGACAGTTGTTGAAGCAAATCATTCTGTCTTTGTACTGTGGTATCATTCTGGGTGATGGCAGGATGCTACTCAGGGATAGGGTCATACCTGCCTGGGCTACAAGATTGGAGAGCTCTTCCATGTCTCTTTTCATATAGTCCAGGGCGGTATGTCTCAGGTCATTCACACCAAAATGGACAATGACAGAGTCATATTTGTACTTGTTGTGGAGTGACCTGAGTGCATGGGTTATGTGGCAGATCCTGGCACCTGACAGGCAGCTGACAGTAACCTTCTCCTTATTTAGCCTGGTGAGTGGGACATCAGTGTGCCTGATTATAGAGTCGCCTATGACTAGTGTGTTGGGTACATTGTTTTGCCTTATGGGCTGTGGTTTATTGACACACTGAGTCTGTGGGCTATGTGTCATTTGGGTTGTGTTGGGGTTAGAGGTTGCTTGTGTTTCTGCTTTGGAAGTCTCTGTTGTTTGAGCTTGATTTGTTTTGCTATACTAGCAAGATATGTGGGTAAATTATCATTTCTTGTTAGATGTACTTGTAACACCTTCCGTAAGTTCACCAGAATGAACCAAAACATGCACAAAGTTTAAATTAAAGTATTATTATATATTATACAAAAGTCAGGTTATTTCTGGCATTCTCAGCTTCATTATTAAAAGCCATACCAAACTTTAATACAACATTAATTACCTCAGATTCACCTTTGTTGTGCCGAGACACCCATTTCCTAGATATTTATCCAGCATGCTAATATTATTGATTTGACTACAGTACTTAGTGGTGGTGCTGCGGTAACATTGTCGCCTCACAGTAAGATGTTGTCCTGTTCGATTCTCAGTTAGAGCATCTTCTGTGTGGAGACATGCATGAATGGGCGTACCTTCGTTGAAGGTTGTTCGTCAGAGCCGGCAACTCGGCACGTAAAAATCTAGTGCCAATCATTAGCGGACTGGAGTTCCGCTGTGGTGACCCCTAACTGGGAAAAGCCGAAAGACGCAACAACAACACAACAACTTTGCATGATTAATATTTTTGTCATTCTTTTATTTTATGCAAAGTACATGCATCAGTTTCATGAACATCAGACTAAGGGCATCCTGTCTGACAGCTTTCTGTACCCTCAGTCTCGTGTTTTTGTAAGAAATGTTTTATTATGTTTGATCTGTGCTAGCTAAAGTGTGCAGGCAATCTATCTTTTGGAATAATTAGAAAGGAACATGCTAAAATTAATACAATGTAATGACTTTTTGAGAATAAAAGATCACCTCATAGATAGTCTGGATTTATTCAACAGTTGAATTGCTCTAATCAGTACAGAGATGTCATGTTACAGGCTTAGACTATATATATATATATATATATATATATATATATATATATATATATAATGGCAAAACTTCCCTTAAAACAGACCATAGGTCTAGCAGGAGTAAGAAATTCAACTAAAGAAGTAAAATAAAATAAAACAAATGACATATGAAGGGCATTGTGCTGCATCGTGGGCAACCTGAACAGTAGAAGTTTATCTCGTAGATTCATTCCATTGACATACATGTAATTCTTAGCCAAAAAAAATGTTATTGCATGTATTACTGCATTAAATGTCCTACTAATTTTCATTTTCAAGTATAATGTGAAATCAAAATAATGTATGTTAAGCATTCATGTCATTTCCTGGAGCACCTAACTCTCCTCTACTTAAAATGAGGCTCACTAATGCATGACAACTCACCTAATAGGGATAAGGGTGGTAGCTTGTCACTTTAATGCCCTGTGCCATATTCAAATTCAGATCTGAGTTTATTAAGGTTCGTGAGTACAAGCTCATGAGGCGCGTTGGATGTCAGTAGACACTGTGTTCTGGAGCGCTGACTTAGACTAGATTAGTCCCAAACTATGGAAAAGCTGTGCAGCTCAGGTGCAAATTCTTACCTACCCAAACAAATTGTTCAGCTATATAGTATCTCACAGAATAGTTAGATATTTAAATGTGTGTCTCTCTGGAATCAGGCATGTCTCTCTAAAGGACAGACAGCATTTCGTTATAATAAAACAACTGAAATAATCAAGCCAAGTACTATGTTATAATTGCCCCATTTCAATTATTCCCATTGATGAAGGCAGCCCTGTTTATCATATATGTAGTGTAATTATATTCAAAGTTTTGGTTTTCTTCATTGGTTCTTTAACAATGAGAAACAATACAAAGATACAATTGGTGTGAACAAATATTTCATCTGCCATTCATTACAAAACCCAGCTATAAATTGGTTTACAAAATAATAGCAAAAGGGCCCTGATACCAATAGTTAATACCTCTATCAGTGCAATGAATCAGCTTGTGAAAAGTAGACACTTTTATTAATATTGCAAGAGAGAACATACACACCTGTTCTCTCTTGAAATATTACTCTTTTGGACAGCTTCCTCAGTAATATGGTAAGTTTTGATGCCCCGATACATGGCTTTTATTGACATTATAGTTATGTTTCTTATTTCCATCCCTTCAAAGACATTAATGAAGGTGCCCTATTCCACTCATTCAGGTGGCTTTCTAATGTCAAATAGGATTGCTAGTAACTTCATCTACCCTTCTACTGTCACCTTTGCAACAAACCTTGGTAGAACACATCACTTGTCTAAAGAGGATCGACTATGTAGCTTGCATTATCTTTTCTGATCTGTTTATATTGCTTTAGCCAGAATCCTGGTGTCCATATTAACTTGTGATTCAGTGTTTTTTTTTTTTTTTTTGTCTGATGCACCTGGTTGCAGTACATCTGCTTCTTTTTTATGTAGCAATAAAACTATTGTCATGATCATTGACCCTGAAAAGATCCTCTTTCCTGGCTTAGATCCTTAAAAGCTCTCTGCTCACCCCCCCTGCGTCTATTTCAGAGCATCAAAACCGACAACACTGAATGCTTACATAAGCGAATATTCACGTACTCGACACTGGTATTGTGAGGGCTGCGACCCCACAACCACCGCTAAATATATATTCCTACTCCGAGATTGCACTACAGTGAGGAAAGGGCAAAAATCCCGATCTTCAGTGTACCGCGAACAAAATGAATAAACTTCGAGGCTGTGATTTTTCACTCATGAGAGTGTTCGACGTTGTCAGTTTCAATGTTCTGATATAGACCCCACCCCACCATACCCTTGGCATTGTAAAGCCTGAGTAGTGTTCATTTACCCCTGCAGCTCTTTCTCTTTCAATTGTTCAATTATTCATTACCAAACTTCTTTTGTGCCTAATGTATTAAGTGCTGAAGTATCTCAGTTTTCAGATATTGTTAATTTTGCTGTAGAAACTGCTTACCATGAGCTTAACTATAATTGTGTGAAATATAATTTATCCTTACAAGAATGGAAATCTTTAAAAAAACTTAGTCAAATGAAGGAAATTGTGTTTAAACCATCTGATAAAGGCAATAAGTTGGTTGTTAAGCACTATTTACATTATATGGACATGTGTATGAGACATCTGAATAATGATACTGTTTATGAGAAGGTTCATGTTTCTGTGTATGAGAATGCAATAATGAAGTATAATGAATTATTGCAGAAGGGTGTTTTTTTTTCTCAATAAACTTTTTATTAATTTTGAAAGAACATTTATAAAGCAGTACAAAAGAAGGGTGTTAGATTAGGCTATTTTTCTGACGTAGATGTTAGTAAAAAGTTTCATACAAGGGATTGTAGAATGGCATATTTCTATTGCCTTCCGAAAATACATAAAAACTTGCCCAGACCTCCAGGAAGGCCAATAGTGTCAGGATTCCAGTATTTCCTTCATAACATAGGACTATTTTTGCATGAATACTTGACATCTTTAGTTTATAAATTGCCCTCTTATATTAGAGATGTTTTTGACTTTTTGCATAAAACTGGTGATGTTGAGTGGGATGAATCTTTATATTTTATTGTTTTAGATGTTAATAGCTTATATACCAATATCTCACATTATTTTGGTTTAGAGGCACTTAGGTTTTTTTTTTGGGGAGACAGTCCAGTTTCAGTTTTTATTGTTTAATTATTAGAATTTTGTCTTTCTAATAATTTCTTTGAGTTCAATCATACCCTATTTAGACAAAAACAAGGCATGGCAATGGGGGCTCCTTTTGCCCCCATGTATGCCAATTTACGTATGGGTCTTTTTGAACATGAACATCTTTATAGAAATTTATTCTTTCGCAAACATGTGCTCAGGTATTATAGATATATTGACAATCTCATCTTTGTAGTTAAAGATGGCCAGAATTTAGTTTGTGAATTTATTTCTTATTTAAATCAAAATAGATTTGGTTTGAAATTTGATGGATTTAAAATGGGTACTAGTATATCTTTTTTGGATGTACAAATTAGGATAGAAAATTCTGGACTATACTCTTCCACACATAGGAAATTTGAATCAGGAACACAATATGTAAATGGTGACAGTTGTCACCCTGTGCATACTTTACATGCGTTACCGTTTGGTGAGATGATTTGTGTCTCTAGATTGTGTAATATAATTATTATTATAATGTAATAATTGTGTATCATGATCTCAAAGTTATGGTGGAAATGTTTAAAAAAGAGGATACACTCAAGAGATATTGGAAAATTGTTGGGAAAGATTCCTTACTAAAATTAATGTATGTCAGAATAATATAAGATATAAAAGGGTAATGTATAGTACTAATATAGTATTAAAAGATAAAATTTATTTTGTTACTACATTCAACATATTTAGCTTTAAAGTTATTGAATTGCTTAGATACTATTGGGCCTATTTTAGTGCACAAAAAAAATGTATATACTTGGTTAGGTAACCCTCTTGGGATATCCTATAGGAAGGGTAAAAATATAATTTTTTTTTAGTGAGAAGTAAATTCTACATGCCGGTAATGAATGTAGATCATCCAAAAGTTCTAACAGGCACTTTTGTCTGTGGTAAATGTAAGGTATGTAAATACGTAGTTAATAGTTTTTTTAGAATTAATGGTATGTGTAATAGTAAATAACAATTGTTCTGTGATACCGTAGGTGTAATTTATGCTTTAAAGTGTACTTGTAATTTATTTTACATTGGCAGACAAAGAGACAATTTAAAGTGAGGCTTATGGAACATGTAAGGGACATCAAAAATAATAAAGAAGAGAGTCCTATAGCTAGACACTTCAATGAATTCCATAATAGCTGTAGTGAAGTTTTAAAGACCACTATTTTAGAAACAATTAAGGTTTCTCTTTTTGATACTGAGCTGATTAAGTGTCAACTTTTATTTAAGGAAGCCATATATATTCTTAAATTTAACACAGTATATCCTAAGGGGTTAAATGAAGATTTTAATTGGAGGGTGCTTATTTGAATATGTAATTGTTTTACTTAATTGAATTATTGGTGAGCATTTTATATAAATTGTTGCTATCATTCAGTGTACTGTTTTACTCCTTGAAGGTTTTTTATCCGAGACGTCAGAGTATTCAGTTGGTTGAATAAAATAATTTCTTGGATTTCCTGGCCGTTGTTTTTTTTTTGGTTTTTTTTTGTTTTTTTTGTTTGTTTGTTTTTGTCTGATGCACCTGGTTGCAGTACATCTGCTTCTTTTTTATGTAGCAATAAAACTATTGTCATGATCGTTGACCCTGAAAAGATCCTCTTTCCTGGCTTAGATCCTTAAAAGCTCTCTTCATTTACCCCTGCAGCTCTTTCTCTTTCAGTTGTTTGTATTGCTTTGTCTTCCTCCTTGGTGCTTCGATTTCATTTCTGCATTTTTTTCTGTTCCATTATATTCAACCAGGTCTCCCCTTCCATTTCTATCACTTCATACAATTTACCTTTCCCCTTCCTGATCTCTTACTCCTTCTCCATCACATCTCCATCTGATTTTCCCAGTTTCCTGACTACATTTATTTTATTTTATTTTTATTTATTTTACATTTGTTTACCGGGAAAATCCAGCTGGACCAGGTCCATTTTCAGTGGATGCCAGGGGAGGAAAGCTCTGCAATTAATTAAGATTATAGTAAGACGTTAATACAATGAGAAATATACAACATGGGAAGACAGTAGATTACTTACAGGCAGAGATATTTACATGCATCTTTCCCTCACCCATCATGCAAGGCCTTTACTCACTTTCTTCCATTGCACCTACCAGAATCCCTTCTTTTTTTAGCATTTCTGGTTCTATACTTGCAACCTCCCTCATTTTCTTCAAACAGAGAGCTATGTTCTCTTCCCTTTGGGGGAGCTTCTTGTCCTCTTGATCCAATAATTCCAATAATGCTCTGATCATTCTCTGTACTTCCACCACCTAACTCAATTACTTTCTATACTTCCCTGCCTTAGATATCAGCTATCCTCTGCGTGGTATTTTACCCCCTCCCCCCGCCCCACCCATCTTAATATTATGTTGTTTTGACTGTCTTTCAGTGGGTCCCTCATTCCCCTCTTTAGTTGACCCTTCTTTCTGTCTTTCCCCTCTTCCTCTTGTCTTCTTTCTATTCCTTTCTCATTTATTCTTTCACCTCACTTAAGAATTTTAGCAACACTGGTGGGCTGTGTCATAGTCATATCTCCCTTATTTGACTCTTTTAATCTAATTTCATGAGCATCATTTTTCAAGAGCAAGTCTTCTTGGTTCTATTGGACCTTCTTACTGTTCTTGTAAATGTGAGTTGCATGGATTATTGATGAATATCTCTCCAAATGTTAGTCCACTCCCCTTTTTGCATTTCCTCCTTCAGGTCTTTTTGTATCTATCAGTCTCCATCCTTTCCTAGCTTTCTGCCTCCTCTCTGTCTTTGCTATATGTAAGTCTCCTCCAATTAACTACACCTCTAGATTACCCCGGTATCCTCCCTTGCCTTGTGGAAGTCTTGGAAGAACTGCATTTTTTTCTCTTTATTTAGACAAGTCAGTGTCCCCCATTCCCTGTTCCCAAACCTCTATTTCCCCTTGCCATATGATACATTTCCTGTCCTCACTCTCTACTTTACTTCCTCTTTTATTATCATTCTTCATCAACAGTATGGCACTTCCTTCACATCTTACATTCCCTTATTCCAATGTTGGATATTCCCTTATTCCTTTCACCTTATTATTTTATATTTGTTTGTTTTTTGTTTTTACTTTGTCTCTTGCATCAGACCCCCACCCTTGTAAATGTTTGAATAACTCCTGCTCTTTTTATGGATTTGAGATCCCCTCTCATTCCAGCTTAATACCTTAATAGCTTCCCCTCCCCCTAAGCCACTTCATGCTGCTCTTCACCATCTCATCCCTGTAGTCTGTCTAAGGAAGATGACTTCTCCCACACTTGCATATTCTATGTACTTGCACTCAACCAATTTGATTAGCAGTTTTCCTGTTTTATGCCCCCTATTCATATCAGCAGTTCTTCTTCCTTCCTCCAAGACTTCCACAAGGCAAGGGAGGATACCGGGGTAATCTAGAGGTGTAGTTAATTGGAGGAGACTTACATATAGCAAAGATAGAGAGGAGACAGGCAGAAAGCTAGGAAAGGATGGAGACTGATATATAGATACAAAAAGACCTGAAGGAGGAAATGCATGGTTCTAATACAATCCTTCCTTCCCTGTTCTTTGACAAGCTACCCTGACCCTTATCTATGTTCCCTTCCTTGTTTTTAACATCACTGCATTACATTTGTTTAACATCAGTAAACTTAGCTCGCCTGCCCTTTAAGTGCAGGTTACATTCTTCTTCATCTCCCTTACCCTTTTTTCACTTGTCTCATGCCCTCCTGAATGCCTGGGTGGATTTTCAGTAGTTCTTTCCATAGGTCTACAACTATGTCTTCAAAAAATACTTTAGGAGAGCCAGGGAGTAGTTGGTCCCTACAATCTGCTAACCAAAAACCCTCCTTTCCCCCTCTTAGTTTTCTGTTCATGATGGCCCATGTCATGATCAGGTCTATGTTCGGCTATTGAAAAACATATCCTTGAATGGCTAAATATCATATGTAAAACATCTAAACAGTAAATTACCAAGCACAGCTTACTTTGAAAATAAATTCATTGAATAGCCATGGCTGGTAAACAACTAGGAAGTACCACAATGCATAAGGTAAGTGAAGAAAACCTTTAAAATTCGCTCTATTCCCCACTGTAGTGCGATCTTGAAGTTTGTATATATAGTTAGGGGAGTGTAGGGGGCTGTGCCCCCAACATTGGGGGATGTGGGGGGCTACGACCCCCACCTTGGTTGGTTGCATTTGCAATATTGGCTAACTATGGCCATTTGATGAATTTATTATCGAAGTAAGACATGTTTCCTCTGGGTGTTCTAGTTTCCTCCCACATTCCAAAGACATGCAGTAGGTGGATTGGACACTCTAAATTGGCTATAGATGAGAGTGTGTGTGTGAGTGAGTGTACGAATGAACTACCACAGCAGGGTTAGTCACCCTGCTGTGTAAACCTTGGATAGAGATGATTGTCACTACAAACAAACACAGTATGTGACATTTAGTTACACTATGAAAATTGAGACACGACTCTCACATACAGACAAATCGAATGACAAACAGGTTGTCAACACATGCACATAATTGTTCTCATTAAATAAGGTATCGACACATAAACCCACATATGCAAAGGTACACACAAGTAACTTACCAAAATGCCAGAGGCCTCCTGTACACTGCCCTCAGAAACCACATGCAAACAAAACTAAGTAAACACCAACCATGACACATAAAAATATACATCACAGTGTCTCCACAAGTAAGCCCCTAAGGTGGAACACCACACATTCAAATATATTGGTCATAGGAAACTCCATTGTGAGACACACAGAGGTCCCCCTCACCAGGATGGATAAAGAGAGGGTTACAGTCAGTTGTTTTTCAGAGTCCAGGATTTGCCAGATCACACAGGCACTCAGGTCACTCAAACACAAGTACCAGTATGACTTAGTTATAGTCCATGTGGGTGTGAGTGACCTGAGATGTACCTCTATGGACTATATGAAGAGAAACATGATGGACCTCTCTGAATACATATTGCAGGCTGGTATGAGCCTCACTGAGCAGCATTCTACCCTCATCAAGAATGATACCACAATACAAACATGATTGACTTCAATAAGTGGCTTAGTTACTGGTGTCATTCCAAAGTGATCAAGTATTTTTCAGCTTGAGATGACATGATAGACAGGCCATGCTGCTTTGTCAGAGATGGTCTGTGCCTGTTGCTGATAGGCTTTTGAATACTGGCCAAGGCATTCGTCACCCCTATAGTGCCTTTTTTTTAGGCAATGCCAAACCATCAGCATAGCAAATTCTTCTAAACCCAAGCTGAAGGCACTGCTTCTTAATGTCAGGAGTCTTAACAAGAAACTGCACTCACTGGAAGCTCTCCTTGCCCTGGAGAATGCTGAAGTCTGTGCAGTTACAGAGACATGGTTCAAGGTTGCAGAATGTACCCCAGCAGTGCAAGGCTACAATGTCTATCACTCATTAGACCACCCTCTGAAAAGAAAAAAAATAAATGAAAGGAGGAGGTGCTTCCATTTACATAAAAAACAATCACACCTCTAGATTGGTGAAGCAGGATGACTCGCTTGAGCTACTCCATGTCCAGCTAACCATAAGCAGAATCCCCCACCATATCATCTCTAGCTACAGGTCCTCAACCATGAACCATGAAAACCACTCTGTATACCTGAAATTACTAGAATTACTTTCCATTCAGCCCGGCACACTACTCATGGGCAACTAACATGCAGGCTAAGAGATTCATGGACTTTGTGAGTACAAATGCTGTAGAGCAGCTGGTCTGCACTCCCACTAGGGACACAAATATCCTTGACATAGTACTCATAAACATGGTGGATAATACATCTGTCTGCTTTGAAATAAATGTAACTGTAGAACCTCCATCAAACCCTAAACTCTAAAGAATGTGATAGGTAATTTTAAAATTCCCCCAACCCTGAAAACACTGTGGCCTATGCAGAAGAATACACAAATGCCCTCTACAACCACTTAAAAAACTCCATAAAGATGGCAGTACCTGACTGAACTAAACCCACATCTAGCCAGAAGAACAGGTCACCCTGGTGGACCCCCTGGCATAAATAGACTATACAACAGAAGGAAAAAAATCCTGTCTAGAAGCAAGTAGGAGGATGCTACAGAAAAAAAGAAACTGTCAGTCTGAACAGGTAAATCAGGAAACTAGTCAAGTTCTTAAAAGCTAAATATAAGACTAAAATAGCCTGTCAAGCTAAGGATAATGCCAAAGTATGTTTTAGCTATCTCTAAAATCTTAAGGGAAACACTCAACAATGTCCTGAATTGGCTGTAGATGGTACTACCTATACTCAGCCCGATGAAATGCAAACCTGCTGGCTGATAAATTCAGCTCGAATTTCATCCCCTTATCATCTCCAGTCACTTACATTGAAATGTCCCCTACCATTCCTTTGCCTACAAAAGCACAGGTCATCACTGCACTCTTTAAAGGTAGAAACACAGTATCTGTGGACTCTAATGGAATCCCAGGGCACCTATTAAATAGCTTGAAACATGACCTAGCAGAAGCACTCAGATCTCTGTTTAACCACAGTCTCCAGACAGGTTTATCCTGTTAAAGTGAAGGACAGCAGCACATGGGGAGACCATCAATAGACTGAGGAAACTACCGACCATTGAGTCTGACTAGCCTCATATGCAAGTTTATGGAAAGGATAATCATGGACCTGATAACAACAACATAGGAAATCTCCAGACTCTAAATTCAACCCAGTTTGGCTTTGTCAAGGCCATTTTCTGCCTGCTTAATCTGGTGGACATCTTTGAGAATGTCCTCAAGGCCATGGATGAGGGTAAGACATTACATACCACCCACCTTGACCTGGCCAAGGCATTTAATACAATACCTCACTCAGCTATTATAGATAAACTCACAAAATTGGGTGTAAACCTCTGTGTCACCAGATAGATAGCCAAATGCTTCACTGATAGGACACATGCTGTTAAAATGGGGGAATCCACATCCAATAAGTGGCCAATCACCAGTGGAGTACCACAGGGTTGGGTCTAATCCTGTTTGAGAAATATTTCTCAGATGTCAAGGAAAACTTAGATGGCCTTTGGCTCACCAAGTTTGGTCATGACTGCAAGTATGGGGCAATCATTTACTCCCCAAACAGTTTTGATATCCTACAGAAAGGTCTGGTGCAGACTAATGATTGGTGCCAGCGCCATAGCATCAAACTAACTGTGAAGAAGTACATAATAATATCCTTTGTGAAATCAAATATCCCTGCACATTACAACATTGATAGTACACACTTAAGAGTCGACCCAGTGGTGAGTGATCTATGTAGTAATCTGAACTTTGACCACCATGTGTTCACAATGGTGGGAAAATCCTTCTGTGTGGCTGATCTTATAAGTTAGGGCATGGCATCCAGATCCAAGGATGATAGAGTACCACTGTACTCTGCATTCATCAGACCAGTAATTGAGCACAATGCCCCCTTTGGCATGTACCTTACTGGCCACCTGCAACAGTTGCAGTGTCCTCAGAAGTTTCTCACCAAAAAATATGGGGTATAACCAACATATCATATGCAGACCGATTAAAAGTCCTATACTGTATTCAGTTTCCTTCCGATTACTGAGGGGGGTGATCTGTGCCTGGCCTACAAGGCAGTCTCTGACAGAAATGTTGCATACTCACAAAACAAACTGCAAGAGGGTTATCCGCTCCAAAGATCATTGGTCTAAACATGATCTCTGACATGAATAGATCATGCTGGAGAGACAGATGTATCCCCCCAGAGATTGACCATCCTACAGAATAGGGTTCTTATTCAAGTGAAGCAGAGCCTTTCCCTGACATTTTCATGCACAATCTAGACCAATGGATGGGAAATAAATTCACTCCTGGGAGGTTGCCCATGTCCCTAATGGACAGAGGCAGTCTGTAAAAATAGTCAAAACCCTGCCTGCTGACCCTTGTTATCTTCCCCTATGGATGGAAATTTGGGTAAAATCTTGGTAAAACTGGCTAGGCTTGTAAGGGCTCTTGAGCCATTAGCCTAGTACTCTCCTATAAACCTATGAACCTAAAAAAAACACATTGAAATAGGTCATTTTGGAATGGTATATACTAAAGGGCTTCCTTAGCATTGGTCAGGTCTAAACTAGATAAGGTTTCATTTCACATACTACACTTCTTCAGACTGTAAGTCTCTGAACTGGATCACTGTTCCACATAGGAATAATTGCTGGCATTTTTGTCATTAGACCACTTGTAATGAAGGAAACTATTTTGGGCTTTTCATTTTCCTCCATGGTTACACAACTGTGAAGTTAATATATTTTGGTAAGATAAGTAAGGTGAATATAGGGGGATCCTACATGGGGGTGAAGGGAGACTTGTCCTTACAAAAAAATGCATGTATCTGTTTTTTTCATTTTCCAGTCTGTCAAAGCTTCAATTAAGTCTGCTTTATGTGATTGCAGCTTTAACTGGTGCTAACCAGACACAGTATAATCATGCTAATGCAATGGGTGAGACATTATTTAGTTTGCAGGCATGAATTATATGATCAAAAGATTTTGAAAGACTGTTTATTATGTCAAACTATTGCAAAATAAGTGTGCTTATACAGATGTTGGAAGAATCATAAACTGCCCAAACATTAATATGGATATTCCTTGGCTGTGTAAAGCATATGCTAAATGACGTCAAGAAATCTTGTACATGGCCTATCACACCTACATCATTTCCTGACCTACTAAATGTCCTGGACAAGGTCTGTCATGATAAAATGGTCTTCTCCTTAATAGTTTAGAGTTAAGTAGTTCTGTAAAAACTCTATGGATAAAATACCGAAGACGACAAGAAAACCAGCAAGAGATGCAAATATGATCACATCACCATGGAGACAGCAATTAAATGGCACGCTGATAAGGTAATAAAGTTCAACAAATCAATCCATGGGGTAGCACCAGCCAACCTGAAATTTAGACACAAGTTCAAAATTTAAATTTTCTCAATAATTAAGACAAGGTTCATGCCTGAAAAAATAGATAAAAAAAAAGAGACCCTGAAGAAAATCGTAACGTAAGAGACATGCTGTTTGCACAGACAAGCCTAGATCCATACCTTCCAAACATAACAATTTTTGACAGAAAGTGAAAGAAAAACAAGCCTTCATATTTTCAACTCGGAGCGTTATTTTGTTTATGTTATCAAACGTCCTTTCATAAATGTGACAAACTGGAGGCATTTGGTAACAAGAAATTTTTAAAACTGTTTTTGTGATGAGTCTGCAGACCATTGCAGAGCCAGTACAAGTGACCTTATGTCTAGTAGTCACCATACCACTTACTATCATTCTAATAATGATGGACCACTGCCCTGGAGACTCCAAAAATCAGTAGAAAACCTGCTTACCTTAAAGGAAAGGTTTAAATAGAAATTTCTTATGATTTTTCTTTCCCTGGATATTTGAAAAGTGGTGCAAGCAATGAAATTATACGAAAATGTCAATAAGTAGATAAAGTGCAGTGTGTTTGCAAATATATGCATGGATTTACTTAAAATGCTCAAATCAACAAAATGCTGATGATGCGAATGTCAACACACTAACATAATAAAACAGTGCTACATTTTTGCACATGTTCCAAGAAATAACCTCAGGGCATGTAAATTTAAAAACATACTTTTTGCACAAGGGGCAGCACCCCACACACACCCTCCTAATTATTTATTATGCCTCTGAGATTGCATATTCCCATGGAAAATGTCATATTCCACAAACCCAAGGACTGTCTATTGAGCACAACTGCTGACCATCTTTTCTGGCAAACACATCGTGTTGACAAAACAGAGGATAGCATTTGGGAGCTTTGCTTAATTTAAACACTTCCAAATATATGTGTATGTGTGTGTATCTATCTAATATATATACATATATATATATATATATATATATATATATATCTATATAAAATCAAGACTCCACAGCTGGAAGCAGTAAACTTTCATCACGTTGCAGTCCATTCGACTCGGCACCCCATAAAATGCCAATAGCAGCAGTCAGTAAAACCCAATACAAAGTTAAAATAGTTAGCAGCAGTAGCAATAATTACGACCCAATATGAAATAAGAACAATAACAGTTAAGCGCTTTCACCTAAAACATGTCAGGCTTCATCAGAACAAATTATAATATTTGAACTGTTCCTTAAATATAACCAGCAGCTGCAAAATGTCCAATGAAAGAACAGCTTCAATCTATCATTGCTTCCCCCATTTAAAAAAACATTTACACAAAATCCAATACATATGACTGAATGCAATATATTGTCATTGTTACAAGCAAAACTAGAGACATGTAAAAATATCAAAGTTCTTAATTAGTATAATATGAATATTTCCACGGTGAATGTGTTGCGTTAAGAAAAATATGCTATTTAATTTTTAAAACTTATCATCCCAACTTTCTATAATTTGACCTCAGTCTGAGTGCACTACTTATACTGATACAATCATTCAAGCCTGGGGGTTTTCCTGCCTCCAATTTAATTTGCCAGAACAGCTCCCTATATTCAAGTCTGGCCTCTCAATCAACCCCTGGTTGGTTAGAAGTACGGAGGGTCTGGGATGGGATGTAGATGGAGACTAAGGAAGATAGAGATGGACAGAAGGAGGGTTTATAAAGAATAGAGTGTAGCATATGAAATTGATAAGATAGCAGAAACCGGGGAAGTTCAAGCCATTGAAGAGAGTTTAAAGAAATCCAGTGGTGTGAGTTGTTTGGGGAGTTAGTAATGAATCTGGCTATTTTATGGTAAATCTGTTGCAGTTTGTTTAGAGTGGAGGCCTGGATATTGGTAAGAACTGGGGCGGTGTATAAGATGAAGGGGAGGAGGAGTGCCTGACCCAGGGTAAGTCTAGATTCAGGGGTTAGGAATTTTTTGTTCTGATATAGCAGACCTAGTTTCTAGTTTGTTTGTTTTATACATTGGAGTATGTGTAGGTTGAACTTGAGTTCATCATCGATAATGACCCCTAGGAGTTTTGTGTGGGTGTCAGGTTGGATATTTGTATTGTTAGAAGATGTAATAAAAAAGGAGGTTTTGTGATGAGAAAGAAAACGGGGAAGGAAAAGTAGGAGTTTGGTCTTTTTGGGATTTAGGATCAATAGGTTGTGAGAGAGCCATTGTTCAGTGGATAGTAGGGCCTGTTGGGTCAGGGAGTGTAGTTCAGGAATGTTATTTGAGATGGATATAAGTGTGGAGTCGTCGGCATACTGAATAAGGGAGGATTCTTTGCATGAGGTGTAAAGATCATTGGTGAAGATGTTAAACAAAAGGGGTCCCAAGATAGAGCCTTGGGGAACACCAGTGGAGATGGGAAGGAAAGGTGAGGAGGATGAGAGCCATTTGACAGACTGTTCCCTGCCAGAGAGGTAACTATTAAACCAGGCAAGTGTGGAAGGGGATAGGTGGAGATTTGCGAGTTTGGATAGTAGTAGTGGATGAAAGACAGTATCGAAGGCTTTGGAGAGATCTAGGAAGAGACAGGAAATGAGTTTATTGTTGTCTAGGGCCTCTACAATGATATGAGTGAAGGAGAGCAGGGCAGTGGTGGTGCTGTGGTGAGGGCGAAATCCATGTTGGGTAGGGGTAAGTAAGTGGTGTGTGAGGAGGTGATTGAGAAGCTGTGAGTGAATACATTTTTCTAATATCTTGGAGAGGGGGGACAGAATGGCAATGGGTCGGTAGTTTGAGGGGTCAGTGGAGTTTCCACCTTTATGAAGAGGGATAGTGAAGAAAGATTTCCAAAGGGTGGGGACAGTTGATTCCAGAATAGATTGATTGATTATTATAGATACAGGATAGGCAATTGAGTCAGCAGCAAGTTTGAGAAATGTAGGAGATAGATTGTCAGTGGAAGGAGAGCAAGTTTTTAGCTTAATTATTAGAGATTTGATGTAAGTAATGAGAACTGCTCAAAAGAAAACAAAACTGTGTTAGTGGGACTTGGAGAGATGGGTGTCGAAGTAGAGTTTGGCTTGGAGGTTACCAGATTTTGGATGGAAGAGATAAAGTGTTTATTCAGGAGAGTAGCTGTTTCCTGAGAGAAAGAGTTAGGGTATGGGGAGGGATTAGAGGGCTTTCCAGGATAGAAGATGTTGTTGAGAGTTGACCAAAATTTTTGAGGATTGGATTTGTTGTTAAGCTGAGCAGAGCTATAGTATAACTTTTTGTCATTAGTTGTGTGTTTTTTTGCAAGGTTCCTCAGTTACCTGTATTTTTGAAGAAAAGGTGGTTGTTTAGTTTTAGTCCAGGTTTTCCAAGCATGATCTCTTTGTTTCATAAGGGACCTAGTCTCTTTGAAGAGCCAAGGAGCATGGTTTGATTTTACTCTGATCTTCCTAGAGGGAGCTAAGGAGTTTAGAGTATTCATGAAGATGCTATTGAAAGTGCTTACATCGTTTAGGGGGAGGTGTTTTAGAATGGACCAATCTATGTTGTGGAGAATGGAGTTAAATTGGGATGAATTGAAAGTCGATAGTTTTCAACAGTCTTTGATAAGGTGGGTTTTAGGAATATGGGAGTAGTGTCTTAAGATGGTGGTAGGGAGATGATCACTGAGGGAGTCAGGTAAGGTGGTGGGATTGTGGTATTGGTGGGGGGAATTTTAAGAATTATTTCCATAAATTCAGTTATCAAATTGACAACATTGGCTTCCAAATATTTTGCTTCAAATAATACCTCTTGAAACCACTCCAACCCTAAATTATGAGGGATACTGGGGAATAATTCCACATCATCTATCGTCACCAAATACACTGTTACACTAAACTTGTCATCAGAAATATTCTTTAGAAAATCCCAAGAATCTTTAGTGATGTGTTTCAAAGATTCAATCCATATATGGATATATATATATATATATATATATATATATATATATATATGTGTGTGTGTGTGTGTGTGTGTGTGTGTGTGTGTGTGTGTGTGTGTGTATATATATATATATATATATATATATATATATATGTATATATATATATATATATATATATATATATATATATATATATATATCCATACATATATATATATATATATATATATATGTGAGTGTATGTATATGTGACATGTGTAAATGGATCTTTGTAATATTGAAATTCCAAAATGCCGAAGATCAAAATGCAGAGACAAGAATCACAAATGTTAAAATGATGAACCGCATAAGTATTCCCAGGGCAAGTAAACACTTGCCCAACACCACATTAAAACCCACCACACTAACTAAAACCCACCTTGGTGGGGGGGGAGCTACACCCCCCACACCCCCAACTATATATATATATATATATATATATATATATATATATATATATATATATATATCAACTCTGGCATCGCACTACAGTGTGGAAAAAGGCATGTTTCCCTTGTTGATTAAGTGTTTACTTGCATTGGGAATACTTATGGGATTCTGCATTTTAACTTTTGTGATTCTCATCTCTGTGTTTTGAAATTTCGCTATTTCAGAGGAGACCCATACATATATATATGCATGTATAAATATCTACAGACAGTATATTGTATATTATATATATTCATGTATATGAGTATTTAATCTAAGACACATTTCATGTAATCACCAATTAACTAAAAATTAGTCTAATACCCACTTAATCTAAAACACACTTAGTTGAATCACATTACATGTAAAATTTCATATACAGCAGATACTTTTCAAAAACATTTTTTTCATTGAGCCCCACTGCACTCCACAACCCCCTTAATTAAATGTATTAACTCTGCAGTCATATGACTTTGGAGAACAGAGAAAACTCATCACACAGTGAATCATTGCAGGTGCAGAAAAACAAACTTACGGAGACAGAGTCATAGCATAATAGTGGGCATTAGCAAGGCACAAATACTGAGCAGCACAATTTGTACTGTAATCGCTATAATCAAAAACCACACCAGCAGTCGTTACCTACAACTTTGCATATCTTTCTATCAAATCTGATTGTCTTTTATGTTTTACATAAAATGTGTTTAGATGGATTGTGACACATTTTGTAGATAAAATTTATTGCGTATCTATATATATATATATATATATATATATATATATATATATATATATAGCATTTTTTGCATATTTTAGCTAATGGACCTCCTAGCCCAAAAACAAAACAGTTAAAAAAAGACAATATCAAGGTTGAGATGTTCAATGTCAGGAGTCTAAATAACAACTTACCTGACCTTTTGGCCTTCCTATATTTGGAACACATTCATGTTTGTATTATTACTAAAACTTGGTTTGATAGTGCAGAAAGCATTCCGCCTGTACCAGATGTTCCTGCCTTCCATGCTTTTAGAACTGATGGAAATTGCAGGGGACTATCCATATTTGATTAAGACTACATTAACCCGAGTCCGATTCCTTAAGATACAAATCACACTAAATAAAACCTTCTATCAGATCATAGCATATTACAGGACCTCCCTTAATATTCCCTGAAAACTATGTTTGATTCCTAAATATACTGGATGAAGTTCAAATGCACCGTACATAAACAAGACCTCCCTTGACCATACAGTCAAAGAAGCCACTAAAAGAGTAAATATTCTTGACTTTGTCCTTACAAATATAGCATCTGTATGTACTATGCCATTTATATACCTCTCCCCATTTATGCCTGACCAGAATCTAGTAACATCTGACTTCAAAATCCCAAAACTATCAGAGGTAGTCACAGTATTAAAAGACTTCAACCTTTACCTCCTAAAATTCTATGATAAATTGTCAAAATTCAGGTATAACTGTATCCTGCAAATTTTTGACATGTCTAGTAGTTATGCAAACAAATTCTATGCATGCCTACATAAATGTATTAACATGGCAGTAGCTACCAATATCAAACAAAATGGGAAATACAGGAGCAAACCAGCCTGGAGGACCACATGCATTAATGAACAATACAGTAAAAGAAAAAAGCTTCTTATTTATTTATTTATTTTATTTATTTTACATTGGTTAACCGGGAAAATCCAACTGGACCAGGTCCATTTTCAGTGGATGCCTGGGGAGAAAAGCTCCACAAATTAACACATAGTAAGTAGTTACTATGAAGAGAAATACATAGAGTAATATATAATAATTTTTTTACAATCACAGGCATTCAAAATGAAGTTGGCAGTTTACAGTCAAGTGGCATTGCAGAATTGAGATATAATTAGATACTTACAAAATAAGCCAGAACTAATATGACTATAAATGCTATATTTGCATAGCAGTACATAGATTTTGAACAGTTTACACTTGCTGCTAATGTGAGTAGTGCAACAAGTGGAAACAAGAAGAATGTAGAGGGCAATTGTCATGTAATACAGGGGCAGATCCAGGCTTCCCTGAGATGTGGTTTGAGTAGTTTTCTGAAATGTGTGCTAGTAGTTGTAGAGGTTATATTAGTAGGGAGTTTGTTCATTTTTTTGCCTATGATATGGGAGTATAGGGATTTGCCAGCAGTATTGTTAGCAGTTGTAATACTTAGGAGAGGTTTATTAGATGAGCACAGGGGACAACTGATAGAGTAAGAGGTTCATAGGTTCATAGGTTCATACTAGGCTATCTGCCCGAGGGCATTTACAAGCCTAGCCCATCGTTTTGTGGCTTACGCCACCCCTTTAGTATGGGGAACTATACCCATTATTTTGCTGTGCCTCTGTTGAGCAGTGACACTGAGGTAATCCCTGGGGTATATCTGCGATCTCCCATCCATTGGTCAAGATTTCTCTTGAACAAGGCCAGCGAGGTGCTCTGCCACACATATACCGGGATTTTGTTCCACAGCATAGGGAGTCTTTGGGTGATGAATCTATCCCTCCAGCACGTCCTATTAATAGCCGTGTCGAGGTTTAAGTCTCCGCCCTTGTGGCTCTGATGGATCTAGATTTTTGAGGTGAAGCATATTCATCAAATCTGGGTTTGACATGGCCTTGTATGTTAGGCAAAGGTCACCTCTGAGCAAGCGTGCGACTGAATAGAGCTGGAGTTCTTTCAGTCGGGCAGCATAGGACAGATTTTTGAGACCCTTTATCCTTTTGGTGAGGAACTTTGTGGCCTCTCCAGCTGCTGCAAGTGTCGGGTCAGATACATTCGAATGGGGCATTGTACTCAATCATTGGTCTGATGAGTGATGAGTAAAGGGAGACTATGACCTCCCTTGATCTAGATGAGAATCCCTTCATGATAAGGTGGGCAATGTAAAAGGTCTTCCTAACTACTTTAGCTACATGGGTGTCGAATGACAGACTACTATCAACCTGGGTCCCCAGGTCCCTGATAACTTCTTCTGTGCTCAGTGGAATGCCACCTATTTGGTAGCTAGGGGTAACCTTGTTTTTCCCGAAGGGTATGACTATGCATTTTTTGGCATTCAACTTTAGGCCGTGGCTCTGGCACCAGTTATCCATTTCTGTGAGACCCTTCTGAAGGATATCTGTGTCAGATGTATTTTCTACTATGGCGCCCAGTTTGCAGTCATCTGCAAACTTTGTCAGCCATAACCCTCCTGTGTTTGCTTGTACTTCAGAAAAGTAGATGCCAAACAAGAGTGGGCCCAGGACTGAGTAGCTTAGTAGCTGCTTTAGGGCTGGAGTTTTTTCATAGTTTCATAGTTTCATAGTTTAGTACTAGGCTATCTGCCCTGGGGCATTTGTAAGCCTAGCCATAGTGATGTGCTTTCACCACCCCATGAAATGGTACAAAAATGCACAGAATAGATTTAGAATACTGTGCCTCTGTCTAGTAGTGACACAATGAAGGTCCCCTTATATAATAGAATTAGTTTACTGTGCCCCTGTCTAGTAGTGACACAGATGTGACCCCTGGGGTAAACTTACGATCTCCCATCCACTCATCAAGATTTCCCTTGAAGAGAGTCAGTGAGGGGCTCTGCCTAACATGAACTGGGATCTTGTTCCAGAGCATGGCAAGCCTCTGGGTTATGAATCTATCCCTCCAGCATGTCTTATTCATACTTGTGCCGAGGTTTAAGTCTTTAGCTCTCTGGTCCTGATGGATTTGGATTTTTTTGAGGTGGAGCATGTCCATCAGTTCCTGATTGGACATGGCCTTGTATGTCAGGCAGAGATCACCTCTGAGCAGGCAGTATGCTACTGAATAGAGCTGGAGTTTCTTTAGTCTGGCAGAATAAGACATATGTTGGAGACCCTTGATCCTCTTGGTGAGGTACTTTTGTGGTCTCTCCAGCTGTTGCAAATGCCGGGTGAGGTACATACCAAATGGGGCATTGTACTCAATCATGGGTCTGATGAGGGAGGAGTATAGGGGTACAATGACATCCTTGGATCTGGATGTGAATCCCTTCATGATAAGGTGTGCAAGATAGAATGTTTTTCTAACCACTTTGGCAACGTGGGTGTCAAATCAGAGGTTGCTGTCGACTTGGGTCCCTAGGTCTCTGATTACTTTTTCCATACTCAGTGGGTTGCTGTCTATGTGATAATTTGTGGGTACTTTGTTTTTCCCAAAGGGGATGACTATACATTTTTTGGCATTTAGTTTAAGGCCATAACTCCGGCACCAGTTGTCCATTTCTGTGAGGCCTTTTTGTAGGATGTGTGTGTCCGCTGGTGTATTGACTATGGTGCCTAGTTTTCAGTCATCTGCGAACTTTGTCAGCCACAACCCTCCCATGTTTGCTTTAACATCTGAGAAATAAATGCCGAACAAGAGGGGTCCCAGGACAGATCTCTGTGGGACACCTCTTGTGACTGGCTTTGAGTCTGACATTGCTCCAGCAATTTTAACTTTATGGGTTCTGTCCTTTAGCCAGTTTGCAACCCATCTAGTGACATAAGGGTTTACGTTTAAGCTGTTGAGCTTATCTATGATGCCTGAGTGGGGTATTGTGTCGAAGGCCTTAGCCAAGTCCAGGTAGGCTGTATGGACTGCTTTGCCCTCATCAATGGCTCTAGTGACTGTTTCGAAAAAGTCAACCAGGTTCAAAAGGCAGGATCTGCCCTTTACAAAGCCAAACTGGGTGGGGTCAAGTGTCTGTAGGTCCCCAATGTCTCTGTTTATGAGTTCCATAATGATTCTTTCCATAGCTTTGTAGACCAGGCTGGTTAAGCTTATGGGGTGGTAGTTCCCAGGGTCTGTAGAGGTACCCCCTTTGTGGAGTGGGACCACTGTTGCTGTACGCCAGTGTTCAGGTACATATCCTGTAGTAAGGCTAAGGTTAAATAGCATTTTTATGTGCGGGTTTAGCTCTTCTTGGATTTCACGTAGCACGCAACCCAGGATACCGTCAGGTCCCATTGATGCTGTGTTTTTAGCTTTGTTGAGGGCGGTTCTCACTTGGACATCTGAGATGACAGGGAGATTACATTCAGCTGGGATAAGTATTTCTTCTTTTGGGGGTGAGGGAGGGGAGAAATTTGCACTGAACCTGTCAGCCAGAATGTTGGCAATATCTGCGGGTTCAGTGTATTTTTTGTTGTTGTGAACTAACTCTGAGCATATCTGAGGGTTTCTGCCCAGGTTTCTAACATAGCTGAAGAAGGCTTTGTGGCTATCTTTAGTGTCCTTAGCGATTTTTCTCTCAAAGTTGGCCTTGGATGTTTTTATGAGAGAACGTAGTTTTCTGCTAGTGTTGATCAGAGATGTCTTCCCTTTATGGGATTTTGCTCTGTCATGTAGTAGCTTCCTACTTTTGTTATACAATTGGTTAATGGCTGAGGTCCACCAGACAGGACGCTTGCCTTTGGTGGAGAGGGACTTGGATTTATTTGGGATTGCATGATCCATGCATTCTTGGAGATGTCCATAGAAAGCATTTGAGAAGGATTCGGCATTGTGGGATGTGGTATCCACTGGCCCAGTGGGCTTAAAAGATACCATCTCAGTCTTAAGAAGAGTGAAGTCTGCTTTTGAGTAGTTTTTCACTGTGGTCTTTTGTGCTGGGGGTGGAGGTGGGATATGTATATCCAGGGTGATTAGTTTGTGGTCAGATCTCACTAGTGAGGGGTATACCTCCGGTGTGGAGCATTTTGTCCCCATGTTTGTGATGATCAGGTCTAGTATATTATCTCCCCTAGTGGGAGAGGTGACTAGTTGTTCCAGTGCATTTGAATTTATGAATTCCAGGAACCTTTGGGCTAGGGTGTTAGGGCTAGAATAATGTACCCAATCTATGTTTGGGTAGTTGAAGTCTCCCAGATGGTATTTTGTGATACATTCATATCCTCCAATGTCTTCAGGAAGGCTAAGTGGGGTTCCTGAGATTGGGAGGGTGGTCTGTAACATGCTACCAGTTGTATAGCAGTTTTGCCTATGGTTGGTTGCACCTGTATGGTCTCTGATGCTTCATGTGTTGCTACTAACCTGGAGGTGTGGGTGTCCTTGATGAATATGGACAATCCCCCTCCCTTTGTGGATCAGCCCGGGTTTTGGGGCCGAAAAGCATGGTACGAGGTATAGCCTGGTAGTGCTGGGGTGCTCTCAGGAGCCTTGAACCAGGTTTCAGTTACTGCACAGACGTCGATGTTCTCCATACTGAGGAGTGCATCGAGTGCCTGCATCTTGAGATTTAGACTTCTGGCATTGAGCAGCATTACCTTTAGTTTTTTTCCATTTTTGTTTTCTAAGGAGGTGGGTTTGTCTTTTGAGCCTTGCCTAAAAAAGGCACTATGGGGGTGGCAAGAGCCTTAGCCAATATCCGGAAGTCCAGTGGTGACAGGTGCAAGCCGTCCCGTAATTCTTGCTTTATCTGTGAGGAAGTTTTTTGTCTATAGAGGGTTCACATTTTTTTATGAACTTTCTGGATGGTTTGTGCTATGTGAATGTCAAAAGACAGATTATTGTCTGTTTCTATCCCTAGATGTTTTGTATGGGTGGATGGAGAAATGATTGTGCCACTTCTGGATGAGACAGAGAAAGTTGAGGGGGTAGATCTTGTTTTATTTGGGGTAAACAAGAGCAGTTTGGTTTTATTGAGGTTAAGAATGAGCTGGATGTCAGTGATTCAACTTTCAATAGCAGAGAATGACTCTTGGGCTAGCTCTTGTAGGGTGGTAATAGATATGGCTGCACAGATGAGTGTAGAATCATCTGTATACTGAATTATAGTGGCTTGTCTGAAGGAGCCTTGTAGATTGTTTGTAAAAATAGAGAAAAGTAGTGGGCCCAGTATTGAGCCTTGTGGTACTCCTATAGAGTTAGGAAGAGGAGGGGATAGTTCATTTTGCCATTGTACAGCTTGTTGTCTATCTGATAAGTAGCTTTTAAACCAGGAGATAGTGTGGAATGCAAAGGATAGACAGTTTAGAGTATCTAGTAGTATGGGGCAAGAGACCATATCAAATGCTTTTGAGAGATCTAAAAAGATAGCAGATACAAAGTTATTGTTATTTCTGTGATGATTGACCTGATTGGTAAAGGAGAGAAGGGCAGTAGTTGTGCTATGGTGAGGGCGGACACCATGTTGAGTGGGGGAGAGAAGATTGTGTGAGTTCAGGAATTCCATTACTTGCAAGTGAGTGCATTTCTCTAGGAGCTTTGATAGGGGAGAAAGAATAGGTATGGGCCAGTAGTTGGAAAAATCATAAGATTTACCATCTTTATGAAGAGGTATAATGTAGGATATTTTCCATAGTTTTGGTACATAAGCTTCCTGAATGGACCTGTTTATTAGGATTGAGACTGGATATGATAGGGAGTCTGCTGCTATTTTCAGGAAGTCAGCAGGTATGAAAAACAAAAAGGAGGAACAGAAGTGCAAAGCCTCATCCACAGCACTCGTAGTAACACCAAAATTTTAGTGTAAAAACAGTTTAATTAACGTTCAGTAAGTTTAATAAAACAAACAACGCTTTTGTCACCATACAATAGTAACTTCTTCAGAAAAGTTAAAAACTACAAGAGTTCAGCCTTTTAAAAATTCCGGTAAGGAGGAGCAAAAAACCTCATCCTATCAGAGTGAGGTTTTCATATAAATACATCAAATTACTATGGAAACCAATGTAACCAGTAATTACTCTAATGTTATTATGTGTCACTTCAAATGTATTCCAAGCAGTCAGAATACTATAAAAAATTATTATAAAAAATTACATAGCAAAAAACAAGACAGTATAAATAAATGGATATTTACATGTATAAACCACTTATATTAATAACTGTAAAACCACCCTCAATGTTTCAAAAACTGCTTCAGTTTCAAAGAGCAAGAAATATTGCAATTTTCATTGAGGCCAGGAAAACAGAACGCATTTAAAACTAGTTGCCACTCCAATTCGCGACATTCAAGAAACAGTGATGTAGGACCACCTCTAAAATCAGGTGGAATCTGATCGATTGGTATAAAAGAAAAAGAGTGGCCATTTCTACGTGTTTAGCTAATGCATTGTCAGCTTTTCTTTTCCTAATAGCATAATTGTGTTCAAGTATTCTATTTCTAAACTTTCGGTTGGTTTTTCTGACATAGAATACTGAACACATTTTACACTGTGCCAAATAAACTATGCTTTTAGAATTGCAGTCAAGTCTATGGTAAATGGAGTATTTTTTACCATTGACCACAAACAAGCTAGTTGGTTTGACACTATTACATTGATTACATGTCCCACATTGAAAGCAACCCAAAGTTCTGTGTTTAGGTATTGTCCTAAAAGATTTTTTAAATTGGCACCCTTCCTGTAAATGATAGTAAAAGAGTGTCCTAATCTTTCTAAAAGAGAACTATCCTTCCCAAGCAGTTGCCAATTTTTATACAAGATAAGCTTGATGTATTTGCTGTCGTTGTTGAAAACTGTTACAAAGCTAGATCTTAGTGAAACTAAAGATGAGGCATTATATGATAAATTTGAGTCTGGGACATTAGAGACATCAACATCACTATTTGTAGTAATCTGTAGTTTGTCAGTTGGTGTGCAAAGTGGCTGCTCACTTGTGGATTCCTTAAGGTACAAGATAGGGTTGAACAAACCCATCATTTGTTTATTTTTGACTTCTGTAACGAGTTCATAAACTAGTTTATGGGGATAACCCCTATTTTTAAACATATTTGACAAATTGTCACATTCTTCGACAAAGTCTACTTCAAGTGTGCATAATCTAGATGCACGTACTAGTTGCCCCTTGACTATACTACGTTTCTGTTTAAAAGGGTGGGCACTAGAAAAATGGAGAAAAGAATTACAATAGGTTGGTTTTCTATAAATATTAGAGTAGAATCCAATTGTATTTGAATATTTCGTCAGTTTCACGTCTAAGTATTCAATATTAGTTGAATCAAATTTAAACGTAAATTTGAAAAAAGGTGTTGTATTGTTTAAATATTCAATAAATTCGTTAGCTTCATTAAATCACCTTTAAAGATGATAAATATGTCGTCTGGAAATCTAGTATAATAACTTATAAGACTTCTTTTATCAGGTATATCAAAAATAAAGGTTTTCTCCCAATATGCAATGAACATATTTGCTAAACTAGCCCCGCATGGTGAGCCCATTGCCACACCATGCTTTTGCAAATAAAATTGACTGTTGAAAGTGAAGTAATTATTGGTCAAAATGATATCTGTCAATTCACCGACCAAATCAATCTCATTTTTCAAAGCGTTCTTTTTTTTAACATCAAAACTGGCCATTCCACAGCTTCTAAATGTGGAATAGAGGTGTAAAGATCTACTACGTCTATTGTCAAGAAGTTGTCTCTAGGGTTAAACATGACCTCATTCAAGTCAGCTAGTAAAGACCAAGAATCCTTACATACTTGTGGAATCGATTTGAGATATTTTTGCAAATTCGAGTCAACCACTTTAGCACAGGGGTAGGTTAATGAGCCCCTACCATCAATTAAAGGTCTCATAGGTGGCTTGGAAAGGTCTTTATGTATTTTAGGGATCCCAAACATAATAGGAAGCTTAGGGAATGGTATATTGATATAATTAAATGTATCTATGTTAATTCTACCTTCAATAAACAGGTCCCTAAAATAACCTTTAACTCTTGACAGCGCAGTATTATATTCATTTAATGAAGCTTTTGAATAAGCTGTGCTGTTAAGTACAGTTTCCATTCTATCAATATAGTCACTGTTATCAAGAATGACCAACCCACCTCCTTTATCTGGTTTGATACACCTAACTGACTGGGATCTTAAAAACTCTAGGGCTTGAAGTTGTCCGTGCCTTGTGTTGTTAATGACCTTAGTCTCGTTGCGATAAAAAGGAATATGTCTGATATCTAGCTCGCACATATTCTCAAATGTATGTAGTAAGGGGTGAAGTGGAGGGTTAAAAACACTAGCAGTTTTAAAACTGGTGTTGTGAAAATCGGTGTTACCAAACAGAAAAGTGAGGTTCAATTTCCTCACAAAACATTTTAGATCAATAATAGTACGGACTAGATTCATGTTCTTGCTCGGAACAAACGTATTTCCTTTTGCTAACAAGTCAGTCAACAATGGATCAATAAAAACAGAAGAAAAGTTATAAATGTTAAAGTCGCCATTAGAGTTTTTAAGTATGACTGGTTTATAGTCAAAATGTGATGGCAAAGACTCTACTATCTTTTCTTCCTGTTCCATCCTTTGTTCCTCTGATTTCGAGGAGTTTTGGGATTGAACTTGTTCATGGTTTGCCCATCTTTGGAAAAAAACTGTTCATTGTCAGCCCGGTTTGCTAGTCTCTCAGTCTGTTGGAAATTTTGACCACCGTTAGTATTATTACTGTTAGCCTGTAATCTTTCACTACGTCTCACCGGTTCATCAGGTGGACAAGTGTCAGAGTCGTCACCTAAATTAGAGTTGTTAGAGTTGGCATCTAGCAGGTAGTTGTTAGGTTTAAAAGTACATTTTTTATCATTCCAAACCTGAGATTGTTTAGGTCTAGGATAAGCTGAACCGTTTGAATAGGCCAATCAGTCCCGGTTCAATTTCCTTAATTTATTCCCCTTGAGTTTGTCAATCATTTGGTTGATACTCAGAAAAACTCTGTTGTAAACATACTTATATCTAATGAAATCATTGTCTGTTTTTATATCAGTGTCTGACTTATTAACTTCTGCTGAAAGTTTATCTATTTGAACCAAATAGTGTTTAATCATTAACTCCATGAGAGTGAAACCTGAGGTGTCAAAAAGGTTCATCAGTTCTTTATGAAATAGGGAGTCAGGGACTAGGCCAGTGGGAAACTGGTAGTTCCTCAAACCTTTTGGTACCAGTTTCTCCTTTAAGCATTGCTTGAAGTAAACGACTTCAAGTTGTAACTTTTTTATTTTCACAAGTTTAAAATCAAGTGTTTTTAATTTATCCATAAGCGTTGGTTTACTTACAAGGACTGGCAAAGTGTCACTGGCATGTCGTTCCTGGTTGGTTTGAAAACCAATTGTCAAGTTGTCCAGATTGTTGACCCATTCTACAAGATTAGGAGCGCCAATATGTTGGTTTCCATGTCCCGTTGTCTGGCCTGGCGGTATACTGTTAAAACAGTTAGTGTCCCCATTCCCATTTTGAAGATAGTTGTCCTCTCTTAACAGAGTCGAGCTAGCTATAGCTCCACTAGGCTGAGATAGACTCTTATTAGGTTCCGTTGTAACCGTCTTGTAGTTACTTTCAATAGTATCCAAACAGTGAACAATGTTATCCAGTCTTTAAGTAAGCGTGTTCATAAAACACGCTAAATCCGTATGTTTCGATGGTGAGTTAGAACAGAACAAGTTAGGGCTGGGAGGACTAGCAAGCACTTCGGTAGCCATAACAAACAAACCAACAGTCCAAACGTTAGTAAGACAAACCGAATGAAAAACAAAAAGGAGGAACAGAAGTACAAAGCCTTGTCCATAGCACTCGTAGTCACACGTAGTTAGTAACTGATGCACAAAAAAGGCCTAAAACTAAATGCTATAAAGTGCTATATTGTCGCATTTGGTAAACAATCTCTCGATGCAGCTTTAAAGTATAGATAGCACCCTACTCCAAAATGATGATATTGTGAGATATCTTGAAATATGGATAGAGAATTCCCACTCCTTTGTTCATCATGTTGCAACAGTGGCAACAGTGGTTAGGAAATCATTCAGTTTGGTGCAGCTGACTGCAAAGGTTATCATTTCAAGATCCAATGAAGTCCGTACATACCTCTCTGTATTCCACACTGACCAAGCCCATCTCAGAATACAATACCCCCTATGGGATTATCTTACTTGATATATTAGCCAATTGGAGAGACCATAGAGGTTTCTAACAAAAATAATAATGGACCTAAAAGACCTGAGCTACCAGGAGAGGTTGCATTCACTTCCTATAGATTCCTTAAAGGTGAACTGTCCCTTGCTTTTTGGACTATTATGAATTCAGAAGACCAAAACCTCTTTTGCCTCCACATATTAAATAGTGCAGTCACTACTAGAGCAAAGATTTAAACATGCTACACTATCTAAAAAGATTGTGGTAGGGAGATGATTCATCATGCATCAAATACCTCCTCTCTGAAAAACACTCACATACCAGATCAAGCAATGTGACACACTATCTTCTTTTAAAATGGAGTTAGACAGTTGGATGGGTATTCACAAATTCAAGCCCAGCATGACTGACCTATCTCTCACCGAAAAAGTCAGGTAGGGTTTGAAGGTGGATACTAGCAAGGTATAAATGACAATATGACCAGATACCTTGCATTGTCTATAATGCTATGATTTGCATCAGCATTATTTTAAGTTTTTGGTATTGCTGGTTATAAAAATGTTAAAAGACATATACAGTGCAACAACATTTGCAAGTTGCCCCATAATACCTTTCTTACAAAACACATATATTTATAGAAGGGATATAACAAAAACTATGTTCCATGTTGAGCTGATATTCAAACTCTGATAACAAGGAAATATGATTTTTGGGGTACTATAGATAATTTCCACTGGCACAGTAGTGCCTGTATTGTCTAGCCAGTGTGATGCTCACATTCTCCTAATATATCTGTTACATAGCCTTGCACATACATAAAAGTTAAATTACAGGTTGCACTATACAGAACTGTTAATTATTCCTGAATTGTGTCCTCATCTCATTTAGGTACACTGACCATAGTGTCATTAAGGTGTGATAGTGCAGGATGGGTATCTAGTATCTATGAAAGTATGGGTGTGGGTATTGGTGGGTGGGTGTATGTACATGCATGTAATTATGGAAACCACAGCACTCCAGGCTCACCTCAAAAGGGATGTATGCTTCACAACCCAATAACCCCAATAAGATAAAGTTTGAATTCAGTCTTACATCTTAGTGGGGTGTTCTACAGCCACTTAAGCGCTAGTTGCTTGAATTCCAGTAACTCATAGCAAGGAATCTGAATGGCTGTAACCCCATCCAACCAGCTGCTCATGCTGAAACTCATATGTACTTTTAGCGATGCAGCTGCCACACCATTTGCTTGCATCCTAAGAGACAGACACAACTAAGTGTTTGATGCAGGCCAAGTAAGTAGGGAGGTGCAGCCAAGAGGGTGCTTTTAAGTTTCAGGAGGGAACAGGGAGTGGAGCAGGGACATTAGCATTAGGGAGGGGGCTGGGATTTTATGTTTAGGCTTAGGGAGGGGGAAGGGGATTTTAAGTTTAGGTTTGGGGGAGGAAGGGGATTTTATGTTTTGGAAATAATAGAGACATTAGGGTTATCGTGAGAATGGTTTGGGGATCAATTATAGATGGGAATGAGATTTCATTTTAGGGAGTTATCTAGAATGGGGTGATCAGGTTAGAAAGGTGAAGGGGAATTTTTGTTTAGGTAGGGATGGGGAAATTTAAAGTTAGGCACTGTGTTAGATTTTTAAGGTTAGGATAAGCATTGTGGTAGGATAGTTACCATTATGGGAGATGGGTTAGTAGGAGCTAGAGCATTTGCAATAACAAGTGAGTGGCAGCAAGGACATGTTTCTCGAGTAAATTTATTTTATTTATTTATTTATTTTACATTTGTTAACCGGGTAGAGACCGGCTGGGCAAGCAGCCTGTTTTCAGTGGAGACCCAGGGGGATAAGCTCCATAACAATAGTACAAAAAGATTATAAAAATTTTTAAAAGATTTACAAACCAATATACAAAAAATGTGACAGTTGTCAACAAGCTCAATTTACAAAAAGGTGAATGTAAAACAAAAAACATTACATTTCTTAAGCCTTATTACAGACAGTAATATGAAACTTGTTAGATATATAACTAAAAAACATTGTGGTATTTTCATTTGGTAGAAGTAACAAGAAGATAGCAGAACAGAAAACATTTGATTGAAGGCATGAGAAACTATCCAGGAGTATTACAGGAGCATAGCCATTGTTAGTAAGGTATTCCTTTAGGAGTTTTTTTAATCTATGATGAGCTGTGTTTTTAAGCTATTCTGGGGTAATAGGTTCCACTGTTTGGGTACTTTGAAGGAGAAGACCGAGTCACCAAAATTATTATGGGACTTTGTTACCTTGTGTATAAGTTTATCAGATGATCTAAGGGTCCTGGGGTTGGTACTTAGTTGCACTAGGTTGGAGAGTGCAGGGCAGTTTTCAGGTTTGTGGATAATGGAGTGGGCAGTGGTGAGCTGATTGAGCAATAACAGATTGAGAAATTCAAGCCAGTGCAATTTTGAAGAGCAAGGCAATGATGGATCCTGTTGGGCATATTAGCAGCAATTGTTGGTATTTTGTTATAGCAGGAATCAAGTAGATGTAAATCAGACTTGTGCAGATTAGTGAAACGTTGAGAAGAGTAGATAGGAGGTGGGATCTGGCTGTGGCTAGTCTGCCATTTTGAGTAAGGTAAGGTTTGACCCTATATAAAGCACCAAGTTTGATGTGAACTTTCTTTATTGTGAGTTGTATGTGTTTATTGAATGTTAGGTTGTTGTCTATCGTGACACCAAGTAGTTTTGTTCGGTTAACTGGTTCTGTTATAGTGCCATTAATGGAGTAGATGGAGAGAGGAGGTGGTTTTGCTTTGGATTTCCTGTTAGAGAAGGTCATTAATTATGTTTTGTTTGGGTTTAGGATGAGTTGAAGTTCATTTAGATAATTTTCAATATCTAGAAATGACTTTTGCCATCTATCTTGGAGTTCTTGGGGTGTGGGAGCAGAGCAAATAAGAGTAGCTTCGTCAGCATATTGAATGATAGAAGCAGATTTAGTGGTAGTGTTTAGACTATTTCTGAATATAATAAAAAGGAGAGGGCTAAGGATGGAACCCTGAGGAACCCCAGCAGAGACTGGAGAGTTTATTATCCCATTTAGTGGCCTGTTGTCAATTAGTAAGGTAGGTAAGTAACCAGTTGAAGGCTGCAGAGTTGAGGTTGAAGGAGGCTAGAGTGTTGAGTAGTAGTTGGTGGGATACTGTATCAAAAGCTTTGGACATATAAAGGAATATAGTAGAGACTAGTTGTCCATTGTTTTTGAGGAGGTTGATGTAGTTAGTGAAACTTAAGGGCTGTGGAGGCACTGTGTTTTGGATGGAAGCCATGCTGTGAACTAGATAAGAGGTCATTTGTAGTGAATGTAGATGACCCATCTTGGCACTGTTTAGAATGAACTGTTTGGATAAACCTTGCTTTAATGAGCCAGGGAAGTACAGCTGAATTCAAATGACTGCGTATGTCCACATCCTTAATGTTACAGACCTCACTGTTCCTTTGGGCTGCCCATAGTTCAGTAAGATAATGGTAGAACATCTGCTGGATCTTTCGTGCAGCATTAGTGGTTGAACTCTCTGTACATTGTTTCATAAAACTGAATCAGGCAGCATTTATGTATATATATATATATATATATATATATATATATATATATATATGTGTGTGTGTGTGTGTGTGTGTGTGTGTGTGTGT
>NC_056737.1:1394693706-1394791206 GCF_019279795.1 Protopterus annectens | reverse complement strand
ATTAAAAAAATGTTCATGTCAGAGTCAAACTAACAATGCTATCTCTTGCAGGCAGAGCTGCATGCCACTATGCTAGCAAGCTACTGGAGAAGTGTTGCTGTAGTTATAGACAACTACCTTAGAGCTACTCCCACTGTACGGGGTTGCCTTCTAGCTTTATATTTTATTTTCACTGTTCAGGTTTTCTGCATTTGAGAGAGTCACTAATTTGGAAGTTAGACTCTCTCAGTACAATACTCTATCGGTTGAAGTACTATGCTTTGATCTAAAGATAAGAAGTTGATAAGTTCATTATCTGTGGAACAATTACATAAATATATAAAATATGAAATGCTATTTATGCAAGTTACATTAACATGGCAACAGACTATAAATTATTTATAAAATTACTACACTGAATAGTGCTACCTCTCTCTTTTTTAAAGTGAGCAAAGGGCTGTAGAAATACATGATATTCTGGTGAAAAGAAACACTCATCACTCTAGCCTTTCTGAATTACTACAAGACTATGTATTCAGGCTCATCCTCTTCCTTTTAAAACCTGACCCACCTTTCCTTGTCCCCCACCACCAGTAATCAAGCAATAGCATTCTGCATCCTGTAGAAATGCACTTGCTGTTTTTACTGTCTCAGCTGAGACATATTGTATACTTGCATTAGTTCTAAACCTACTACCAGCTTTTGCTTTGCCATTGTGGTAACTCCCCTTCCTTTTCACTCATAATAATCCTCTAAATCTGTATGAGCTCCACCATTTTGCCCCCACAGATTAAATAATTCCAGACCTCTGATCTACCACCACATACAACCTGCTTCACCTCCTCTGTTACCCCAGCTAACATCCAGCTGTCTGATGCCATTCTTCAGTTAAAACCTTCATAACTTTGTGAAGAGCTCCACAGAGGGCCCCATCAACACTTTAAAACATCAAACAAGTACTGTAAAGTCACTAGAGATGATGCTTCTAGAAAAAAAAAATCCTCTCTGGTTTTGCCAACTCTTCTCCTCTATACTTATAAGTTTATAGGTCCATAGGTGTTTACTAGGGTAATGACCACAAGGGCATGCATCCCAAATCTCTGACAAGTTCTGATACCCTTGATAAGTGTAAGCAGGAGCTTGGAGATGAACCATTTACAGGTTACCTGTGTCCATTAGAAACATAGGTGCCACACCAGGGATGAATTTCAAGCTTCCCATCCAATTGTCCAAGTTCCTCAAAAGCCTGCAGGAGGCAGAATAAAAGGATAGGGCCTTCAGGCAGTCTGCATAGGACATTTTACTTATGCCCTGTATTCTTTTAGTGAGGAACCTCTTTGGATGTTTCAATTGTTGGATATGCCTGGTTAGATACATACCAAAGGGGGCACTGTACTCAATGATAGGTCTGATGAATGCCAAACACTGACTTCCTTGGACCTAGATGCCATACCTTTGTTTATATGTTGTGCAGCATAGAATGATTTCCATACCACTGAGACACATGATGGGCAAAGGCTAGATTACTATATATGTGTGTCCGTAAGTCCCTGACTACTGGGTCAACTCTAAGGAGTGTGCTGTCAATATGATAGTTACCAGGGATGGATGACTTCCCAAAAGGATACTATTATTCATTTCTTGGCATTTAGTTTTAGTCCATGGTTCTGACACCAGTTGTTTGTCTGTGTCAGCCCATCCTGAAGAACATTTGTGTCAGTGTGAGATTCAATGACAGGTCCTAATTTGCAATCATATGCAAATTTAGTCAGCCAGAGACCACTGACATTGACCTTGACTTCTGAGAAGTAAATGCCAAAAAGGAGCAGTCCAATGGCTGATCCCTGAGGAATCGGAATATATATGTACATATATATCCCTGGGGGATAATGACTATATAATGTGATGGCAAGTTAAATCCCAAGAATCCAATTGTTCAGCACATTTCTCGCCAGGAGTAGATTCCATACTTCCTCATGATAAGAAGACTGACTGCTGCATCTTTCAAAAAATCAATGCAGCACATGAGAAAGAAAATAAACAGTGTGCCATTTTCTTTCTTTCACTTAGCAGAAATCATACAAACTTCTGAGAATAAAACTATTATGCTGTAGAATTCAAAGGTAGCCCTTACTTAAAGGTTCACCATCAATTTTCATGTAATTAAAAACCATACAAATGTAGTTTCACATGAGAAAAAAAGAGTCATCGAATGTAGACTCCATGTAAGATTTTTAAATGAGTTAAATTCATATCTTCACATCCCTGATTGTTTTTACATGCATGTTAGTTTAGCTGTGAAATCAGAATTAATTGTGCAGCTCCTGTTTCACTTGTATCTGTTGTTTCCTATTTTTCTCAGTATTGTATGACAATGGTGTTAGTATTGTAACATTTTGATGCTTCTTGGTACAGGACTGGTGAAGGAAACAACCATAGTTTTGAGGTTTTTAAATTAAATATTAACTTCTGCTTAAGGGAAAAATAATGGAACACGGTAGAGTTACTTCACTCGAAATAGAAAAGAACATTATTGTAGGAATGCAGTTTGCTTCAATGTCCATTTAACTGCTTATACTCCTTATGATGATCTCATTAAAGCTGAACACAACACAGTTTATTGATGAAGAAAAGAACACAGTTCCTGCAACAAACACCAGTAAAAACACGGTCTTTAAGCAGTTCAGTCTTTCTTCTAGGCAACAGAAGTGAACCGACTTTCCACAATAACTGGAGGGTTTTGACATAATGTTAAAAGTAGTAGGCAGTTTTCACTTACCAGCAAATAGGGGCCCTTCAGCTAGCCACTCATCAGTGAAGAGATGCCATTCAACAATCCACTTACCAGCAAACAGAGGCACTTCTTCTGTGAGGCCCATGAGTAGCAGAATACAGGAGAGTCACCAATGTTTCAGAAGACATGCTCCAACAAGTCCTAAACTTCTCCATAAACTAGCACTCCTCAGTTTTAAGGGTAAGTCAAGCACTTATCAGTTCTAAGGAAAATATGATTATAGGATCATAGGATTAAAGGATGTTACTAAGCTGATGGCCCCAGGGCCCTTACAAGCCTAGCCAAGTTCAACTCGTGTTCCCAAGGGTGTCTGGCTCAAGCAGACACTAAAATTGGCATCTATTGCCCCTGTCCAAGAGGGACACAGATGGAACCCTGGGGTGAATTTCCAGTTACCCATCCAATCATCCAAACTGAGTTTAAATGGGGTTAACAAGGGGCTTTGTTTAACATAAACAGGAAGCTTGTTCCAAAAGTGGGACAACCTCTGTGAGACACATTAATCTCTCCAGCAAGTTCTGCTGATGTCACATACCAGGTTAAGGTCCTTTGAGCAAGTGACCTGTGTGCCATTTGACTTGTGAATGTGCAGCATTTCTATTAAAGCTGGACCAAAGATTGCACTATATGCAAGACACAGGTCACCTCTGAGCAGTCTGTATGACACCGAGGAAAATGACAATGCATTGAACAAAACATTGCTTTTTCACAGGCAGGAATGACTGAATCGAAAAAGTGTCTCTCCTTCCTCTCAAGTAGAGGATTTTAAAATCTTCCCTCTTAATATAGCTTGGCCATACCTTGGCTTCCTCTAATTATAGCCCCATCTTGCCTTAGTTTCCTGAGTGACTTAACTCCTTCTGTTCCAGTAGCCATTTAGTAATGTCAGGTCAAAGAAATGGAGCCAAGACTTGTTAAAATAGATTCCAGATACAGTCCTGACATGGACTATATCGCATTATCCCCTCTTCCCCCAGCACAGAGCATGGGTGACTTTAAATCTAAAATGTTGAGGGGCCAGTGCTCAGTGAGTGAACTTTGCATTTTTTTTCCTGTAGTGTGACAACTAGGGAAAGGAGGTGATTAAAATCTTAATAAATAATATCTTAGAGAAGTAAATTTCCACTTAATTGCCAAGCTCCCTTTCTCAATTGTAGTAATAATCTCTTAAGGCATGAGCTTATGGATATGGAAGCAAACAGGGATATATTATTTCTACTTTCTATAGTTGTGACTTTACAATTCCTCTTTTCAATGAGAAATCTCAATCATTTAGCTTTGCACATTTCTGTCTTACAGTTTGATGTGTACATTATTAATCCTGCTTGCTGTATACCATCCAACATAACTTTCACTTTAGAGAGATGACTGTCCTAGACTTCGATAAAAAATAATGTCATCCAAATACCACATCGTGATGACCATGAACTATTAAACTTTTATCTGTAAGACACTGGAGTGTGTCTGGTACCTCATGTAAGTGAAATGGCAAGAGATAGTACCAGAAAATGCCTTCTGCTGTAGAATATGTTGTCTTTTACCTGGACTACAGAGTTAAGGGAATCTGACAATAACCCCCTTTTTATGGTCAAGTATGCTTAAATGCAGTTTTCCCAATTTCTTTAACCAATTTGTTTACAAGTGGCATTGGAGAAGCATCAGATTTTAAAATGTTATTTAGTTGGCAAATACTAGCACAACTGGGCTATACTGCAAGCATTGGGTAATTTTGCAATCATTCTGTGTTGTAGCATTTTATCTTTTTCCGGCAAATACTAGCACAACTGGGCTATACTGCAAGCATTGGGTAATTTTGCAATCATTCTGTGTTGTAGCATTTTATCTTTTTCCTAGACTTATTGCTTGTCTGTGGGCCTAGGAGTATTCTACAAGATGTAAGCCTTTTGTGCTGGGGACTGCAACAGCACTAGATTAGTCCTACCTGGCAAAACAGAAATACAGTTTTATTTCAATGAAGGAGGTCCTGCACCACTGTCTTCTGATGAAGTGACGATGCTTCATCCATGAGCACTTTAGGTTTGGAATTCTGAACCTCCATAGCTCTCTGTTCCCTATTATATGATCAAAGATGCATTCTTTCGAATGTGTCTTGATTGAAATTGAAAGCACTAAATGGCAAAATACTGAAACGGCATATAAGCGAATTCTTTTCCTGGGAAAGAAATCACTTGGCCGCCTTCTTTATTTTGCTGTTTTTGTCACTGTAGTGTGATCTTGGAGATGGTATATTTAAGTAGGGGGGGGACATTATGTAATGTCTTAAAGTTTTTTTTTTTTGTTTTTTTTTTTGGAACAGCAATTTTTTTCCCTTGGGAAAGAAATCGCTGTTCTAAGTGTTCGGGATTGTAAGCTTTCGCTTACATGGGGTCAATAAATCAGCATTTACTTTTTTAAGCGTTCACTGATTTAATATAGACCTTAGCTCTTATGCTTTCCATATTTGGCAAAGGGCTTCGATTTCAGCATCCCAAAGTTTGTCTGTCCTACAGTTCTCTCTCTTTCATTGATTTGATAGTGCACCCAAAGAGAGAAAAAATGTTGTTGTTCATCATAGTCAAAGCAGTCCAATAACAAATACAGCATGTTGGTGTTCTTTCCTAGCAAAAATACCTCACCTGTGATAGAGTACTTTTACCAGTTGCATTTCTTAGCTTAGATTCCAGCTAAAATGGACTGGGAGGCACTTGCAGCAAGAATACAAGAAGACAGTGAAGTAAGAGAAGGTTATCTGCAACACTATCAGTTCATACTAAAACAAATTAGATTTGTTATTGGTATACAAGAGGTAAAGGAGAGGCATCAGATAATAAATCCTGCTTATCTCCACTAAATAATCTAATGGTTATTTCTGTGCAGCAGGCCTGTAGACCTGCTTGATGCCTAACTCCAGATACTATGTTACATATTTATACAAAGGGCCAATTCAACCTCAAGAGTGCTCAATCAATTTTCACAGTGGCAAAGAGATTCTCTTGCAGGCTGCAGTTATCTTTGTTGTATCTGTCTGTGTCTACTGAAATCTGTGTTGATCTATGAAATTAATTTGGGCAACAAATAAATGTCAAATAAATAAATAAAAGGCTACCCTCACCATACCCTTCGACCGCTCCTCATTGAGTGAGTGCGGCAGGAGTCCTTAAGCTGCTAACGTAAAGGAGCTCACTCGATACTGCTTCATGTACAAGGTTTCATTCAGCTTACAGTTCAAGGTGTAGTTAGCCTTACATTCAAAACTCTGAGCTTTGCCTTCTTAACTTCAGCTCTTGCACAGTTACCTTTTACCTACCCTATGGGATACATTTCTAGTCATCTAGATGTATAGTGTTGAAAGTCTAACAATGTTTGAATGATGTTTTGAAGTTTTATTCCTAGGCTGTGTGTGTGTGTGTGTGTGTGTGTGTGTGTGTGTGTGTGTGTGTGTGTGTGTGTGTGTGTGTGTGTGTGTGATATGAGGTTCAGATGTTCAAAGTATTGAAATCTCGAACCTGAACAATTGAGATCACCCGACAGTGCGGAACGGTAACTTTACCATTCTCTTCACTGTAGTGCGATCTCAGAGTTGGTATATTTAAGTAGCGGGGGTGTGGGCGTGCAGGGGGCTTGCCTCCTTGCAGAAACATGATTGCTAATGTTTTATTGTTTCTGGGTTTATTTATTTTTTTTATTTCAAGATTTCAAAACTTCGAACATCTGAACCTTGGGATTGTGATGTTCAAGATTTTCAAGTTTCGAAATTACAAAGTGGACCCATATATATATTATTATATGTATTATTATAATATTTTATATATATATATATATATATATATATATATATATATATATATATATATATATATATATATATATATATACTCTCCACAACCATTCCAGCACTCAGAAAATGATGAAAACTGCACCAGCAGAAATGTTCAACTGTTTAATGGCAAACCTGCCCACAAAATACACAGACCGGTGGCCGGTTTCACTCGCAGCGTCTTCAGTGTGGGACTATATATATATATATATATATATATATATATATATATATATATATAGGTCTACTGTGAAACCTTGAATGCTCACAACATCGAGTGTTACAAAGTTGAGACCACAATGTTGGAAACATGAAATACCGAGATTTCATTACAGCGAGCCACAGGACATTGAAAACCTGCATCCATAACACTGACTGTTATAAGATCGAGTGGCAGAACATCGAAACCATTCATGCAGCAGGAAATGGGATATACAACCACTGTCAGTTAGAAACATTACACATATAACTACTGTTATCCAGCACTAGATGTACAAAGAACATAATCGGTAAGTACTGTACCACAGCTGTTACTGTCAGTAACCGCTTCTGGTAGTAGCAGTAAAGCAAACATAATGACAGTATATGTAAATAGGGTTTACTTGCTGAAATAGAGATGTACTGCATAGCTGCACTAGGTGCTGTCACTTTAAAACATTGTACGGACTGTGCATGGTGAATAGAAGCCAGTACAAATAGTTATTGTCCGATAGCAACGCCATATCCAACGTCTTCACTATGGCGGAAATTGCATTGGAAAGCCCTGGAGTAGTAGGACATGTCTACACCACCACCAAATCCTAGAAAGGCCGGGAAATACTCATATTTGATGGTTACATTTATAATCTGGAACATACTATGGCTACAAAGAAGTACTGGTGCTGCAAAAGTAAACACACGGAGAAATGCAAAGGTAGAGTAGTCACTATGACAGTACCTAATGGGGAAGAGCTCTGTAAATCCATAGCACACCATCACACAGGGAGCCCGACCGAAGTAAAAAGGTATCTCATGAGTTATGAGTTGAGACAGAAGGTTGAACTTTTTAGGGATACCCCTGTTGATTGTGGATGACGTTATGGTGTCTACCTCCACACAGTTTGTCTCCAGTCTACCAAACAGTAAGACATTGCTGCAGCAAGTGGGTAGGATCCATAGGAAGCATAGTAGGGGTCAGGTTGACATGCAGATAGCATTACAGACTGTTAGCCTAAGTGATTCCCCTTTGAAAGATGGTGAGTTCATAGAAAAGCGCTATACAGACCCAGCAAGTGATGCGACATTGTTAGTGTTTACAACTGTTTCTAATCTGTATGATTTAAGTCGCACCAGTATATGGCTCATGGATGGGACCTTCTTCTATAAGGGATTAATATGCAGGCAGTTATACAGCATTCATGGAATCCTTAAGTATGGAGGTTATAACAAGACGGTCCCTCTGTTGTACTGTTTAATGTCAAAGAAATCATTACAATCATACAATGTGATGTATGAATGCATATTTCAGCTGTTACAAGAGCATGACTTTGAGCCAGCTATAAAGTATGTTGTGTGTGACTATGAAATAGCAGTGATTAAGAGTGTATGTAACAATCTTGCAGGAGTGATACCTAAAGGCTGATTTTCCACTTTGGCGAGAATATCTGGTGTAAAGTGCAGCCATGGGGCTTAGCTACCCTTTATAACTCTAGCCAGGAATTCCAGGTGGCTGTGAAATGCATGGTAGCATTGGCGTTTCTAGAGGAGGAGGAGGAGGTGGTATCCAGCTTTAATCCCTTATGGGATGTGTTCCCTGCAAAGGGTAGAGATATGTTACAGTACTTCAGTGAATGGTATTCATTTGGCAAGCTTACAACCAGGAGTACGCCTTTTGCGTGGTTCCCGCCACTGTTACCCATCACATTCTGGAACATACCAGAGTTAAACAGCCTATGTTTGCCACAGATGCAAAATAGTATTGAGGCGAGGGAGGTTGAAGATACTGCTTGGGATTTGGGCAACAGATTTGTCTGGGAACAAGACAGGGTTGAGGAGCTTAGAATACGTTTAGCAGCAGGGTTCCCTCCATCACCTAAAAAGAGGAAGCTAGTGTTCCGCAGCTCACAGTTTGAGCATGTGCTTAACCACAAGGGCTTCTACTCTACAGTTGATTTCCTGTGAGCTATCGCTAATCTACTGAAACTGTAATGCTGTGTGTCCTTTAGTGGAGCGTGATACAAACACAGTGTGTAGTTTGGATGTCACTATCTTATTTACAATTACAGTTTATGTTTGCACAGTAAGCACAGGGCAATGTTTGATTATGGTATGCACTGGAAGAGTATTTATGTGTTTCAGAGTGGTATGGTGTTTTTGTTTTCCTGCAAGTGTATTTAAAAGGAGGCAGACGTACTGATTCTGTAGTGTAATACTATTAGTTGTGGAGGTCTGCTCCTTTTTGGTCAATGTGTGCATATTTGGGATGCCGGAGGTGTGATTTCTGCATAGTAATTTTCGATGTTATGGGTTATGATGTTGTGGTGTGTCCATTTTGATGTCCTGTGGCTCGCTGTAATGAAATCTCAGTATTTCGTTTTTCTGACGTTGTGGTCTCGACTTTGTAACACTCGATGTTGTGAGCATTTGAGGTTTTAAAGTAGACACACACACACACACACACACACACACACACACATACATATATATATATATATATATATATATATATGTATGTATATAAGCAAACCGCAAATATGAAGATAATAATTTATAAACAAAACAAACTTCACTTTAAAATTCCGAACTATATATATATATATATATATATATATATATATATATATATATATATATATATATATATATATACACACACACATTGTGTATTTGAGATACATATGTGTGTGCATGTAAGGCATACAGTGAATATCAAAACTCATTATACAATACAGTCTCTAGTTTCTATACTGCTGACATCTACATTTTTGAGACCTTATATTTGCATCTCTTATATCCACAGTCTTATCCTTTTAATAGTGAACTACAATGACTGATGGCCGGAATCACACGACGTATGTAGAAGCTACATGAGTCTTCTTTAAGCAGTCATTCATAGGCTATAATTCCACACATACACTGATAATCTTTATAGGCTGGCATGCCTGTTTCATGATGGCAATGTTGATACATGGTTTAAATAATCCAAAGACAAAACTGAACAAAGTGCAATGCATGAACTTCTAATAAATACAAGTGCTCTGTAAAAACTGCACACTTTCAATGAACCTGTCAAGCAATGAAACAGTAAGTGGTTTCATCTTATGGATGTAATGAGTCAAGACTTCATCAGACTGGACTTATGAAATTTTCATACATCTTTATTGTCTATGCATAGGCACAGGGTGGTACCAGGTATCATAAAATTTTATCTTGTGATGGAAGGAAAAACTTTCCTTTCTATAGATGGGCTAAGCTGACATATACTATTTCTGCAAAGCTTGCATTAGTTTCTTTGTGATCAGCTGATACATTAAAAATTACTCCTCCAGGTCAACAGGGGTTACAATAAATGAGATTCTCTTAGGAGACTTTAGAATGCTATCACAAACTCAACCATCTCTGCCTAACTGAATGCATAGCATTACTAAAATCCCTTTTCCTAACAGTACAACTATTCAGATGATGCCTCAGCAGGATTTTGAAGCAAGGGGTTTACCAATATTGAGAGAGAAATTTTCAATATTTTGAGATTTGCTCATTTTGTATGTCACATATTTGTGCAGTCGTTCACTTCTGTTCTCTCATTTGTGTTGACAACCAATCATGATATAATCATATATATATATATATATATATATATATATATATATATATATATATATATATATATATATATATATATATATATATAAAAATATATATATATATATGTGTGTGTGTGTGTATATTATATATATATATATATATATATATATATATATATATATATATATATATATATATATATACTTATATAATAAATATATAATGAGTAATCACCATCAGTGTACAAAAGTAAAAACATCGAAGAACCTCACTGGCAATTAAATTCATTGTCAATTAAAATAATATAAAATACATGATTGCAAATGTAAATCAGTCACTTACACTTTCAATCACTAAAAACAATAAATAACATCATCATCCATACAGACCCTGACAAGGAGCACTCTGCCTTTACACCCCTGGAACTTAAACAAACCTCAGGATTCAATAAAATCCATGTAGGTTCCGTGTACAGCTTACATGAAATGTACCTGTGTACATGGCCACATTTCCCCTTGGTAGCATGCCATGCATATTAATCATGGCACACTGTTGAGGGAGATCATAGTAACACATATATTAAATCCATGTAGGCAGTAGTGTAGAGGCTGTCCCATGGTTGTGGATTGTCCAGGAAATTCCTGGATAGATGTTATATACAGGAGAAGAATCCCTGTAATGTACCTAGCTAATGTAAACCCAAAGACATCACAGCACAGGATGGAATGTCAACACAGAAGAAATAAGTCTCCAGCAAAATACAGCACTACAGGTGCATGGCTCCATAGGGTCATATGTGTATAACAAGCTAACAAGGACAATGATGTCACTCGGCCTACTCATGCATCCCTAATCTATGAAAAGATCTGATACTCTTGATAAGTGTCACCAGGGTTTCTGGAGCTAATGCACCTACAAGCTGTGGTGATGGTGATGACCCATCTACACATTTCTAGCGTTCACTACAGACATTTGTTCTACACCAATTAAGATTGTCTTGTTCTGTATCCCATTGTGTAACTTGCACATGATGTACATTACAGCAGATGTGTGCTTCACATGCATGGGGAGCCTGTTGCATATAGGGTATAGTGTCTGTGTTATAGACCTGTCTCTCCAGCATGTACTATTTATACCACAGTGAAGGTGTAGGTTTATAGAATAGGTACTACATGTGTTAGTCCTGTCATTGATAAGTGGGAGGTACACAGTGAGATCTGATACCTCCCTGTATGGCAGCCATATACATCCTCTCCAAAGCACGTAGGAGACAGATTACACATATACGGTCTTGACACAGACTGCATTGGACATGTCATCTACAATGTGTATTGGTTTACTATGGAACCTGAGTGGCTGCTGCAGTTGTAAGATATGCCTGTGTAGTGACATAGAAAAAGTGCCATTGCACTCAGTGGATAGGTGTGATGAGTGCCAAATATGGTATAACAGTGACAGTCTGGGATTTACATGCCATACCTTTCTCTATAGGTTGTACAAAATTGAATGGATCCCCACATCTTATTGACCGGTGAAAGTCAAAGGCTACATTAATCTTTGTGTCCATAGGTCCATGAGTAATGGCTCAACTGTGTGCGGTGTGCAGACACTACTATATTTTCCAGGGGTAGATAGGCTCCAAAAGGATAGTATTTTGCAGGCTTTGGCATTTACTATTTGTCAGTGGCTTTGGCAACAACTGAATGTGTGTCTCAGGCCATCCTGGATAACTGTTGGTTCTGTGTGGGATTCAGTGACAACTCCTAATATGCAATCAGCCGCTAATGTAGGCAGTCAGAAGTCACTGACACTAGCCATAACTGCAGAGAAGGGAATGGCTACAAGGGGTACTCCATTAATGATATCTGAGGGAATTCCACTGGTGACTGGTGTCAATGTAGCATAGGTCTACCCAATGCTATCTTCCCAGAGGCCTGCTGGCCTAATATTGTCAAACACCTTGTCAGGCCATGGTAGGTGGAGTGAGTCATATTCCCATCATCCATTGCACAGTATAACAGTCAATGAGGTCCACCGGTTAGGGTAGGTAGGCATAATCTGCCCTTGAGCAAAACAAACTGCATTTGGTCCAGTGTCAGTAGGTGTACAACATTGTTACTGATTTTATCCATGTAACTCATTTCATGGCTTTACATATCAGATGACTGAGAGATCTGGGGACACTGTCTGGCACTGCATGCTACTTGTCCTCTGTGCAACTAAGTATTGCAGTCACTTCCGTCATGTTCCAAGAAAAGAGTCATCCAAGAAGTCTGAACAGAGTACAGTCAAACAATGGAGGGAAGTGTAATATGTATACCCTGTGAAGGTAAGGTGGGAGGTTTTGCACAGATATTCTGCAGTTGGACACTACTCAAGCAGTGTGTACTGAAAGGACACAATTACCTTGTTTCGAATATGGAAAGCAGGGGAGTCCCCTGAATTGCTGGTGCCTAGCTACTATTACTGCTGGTCTCACCACAACCTCTCTCACATGGGGTACGATCCTCTGATACTTTTCTGTCATCAAATGCAAAACGTTACTATGAAGCTCATGATGAGAAGCAGGACACAGTCTGTTTTTTCATCCACATAGTTGTCTCACATCATGAAAGGCTCTGTAGGCTTCAAATACCCTTCTCCAGGTAAATGCCTTGATTAGCAACCTGAGCAATCAGATGCCTTTTGCCTGTATTATGCCTTCTGTACCAGGGTTGGTGGTATGTCACTAGGGAACTGACCAGATAGTGATTAGGAGCACAGCTGCAGCATTGCAATATAATGTGCAATGTCTAGTGACACAGATGTCAAGGCTTGCTGAAACAAGCAGTACAGTGGCAGTGATCCATCTTAGGTGACAATTTCACAGCATTTCATGCATCCCGCCCTTCAACAGATTAATGGTGGATATCTGCATGGCATGGCTGTGAAGCCTACTGCAGAGGACTGGCCACCTTTGGCCAAAGTCTATTCACCTGCCACATGTCCGAGGTATGTCACACTGTACAGTTATGTACCCGGAACACATCTGTATTCCCACACAACAGCCAGTTTGCTGTCTGGTTGCTTGACAGACATTGTATTCTTGCAAGGCCAGCATAATGCCAGCAAAGTTGAACAAGTCCTCTGTGCATGCATGGGCATCAACATCTTCACTGCAAGTTGTGCCTACAAACACTGTCTTTCAGGCTGTCAACCCCAGGGGTGTGGCAGCGTGACCCTAACTTTGCAGGACTTGCACAGTGTCACATTCATAGGTATAGTATTGAGACCATGCCTAATGACAGATTTATGGTCAATCCCAGGTCCACATGGCTGGCAAAGCATTGTGTGGCATACTGCCAGGTGCTGTGTTACCTTAGGGGACCTACATAAAGGTGACATGACACTGCCTAATGATGGTGTGCTGTGACATACACACAAGCATGAGTGCATTGCTTATGGCACTATCAATGACTGCTGATGAGATGTGGAAAGTCTCCCCATCCTTCTCCTCCTTTACCACACAAACCTAACGTGTGACAGATGTGACTGTATTTTAAACCTTGATTCCATGATGTCTCACACAGCAATTAGTACATATGGCAATGAGCATTTTGCCAACATGCACAGCTCACCTCCTGCATCACCCACACCCACGTCACACACACCTGCATGTGTGCAGTTCCTTACCAGACACATTCCCAAACAACAGACACCTCAGAAAATCCTACCTCTGGAGAGCACAGTACACATAATAGTGCAGGCAACACTGTCTCACTGGTCAAACACATGAGGCAAAACTCAAAAGCAAACCTATTATTCATAGGTGAGTACATCGTGAGACACATTGATGTCTGTGTCACAAGGTTACATATAGGAGATGTCACAGTTAGCTGTCTGTGGGTTGACATGATACACCATACTGCACATTGCCACAATTCAAGGAATATCAGGTAACATAATGATGACATCATATTTCCTGCAGGTGTGTATGACTACGGGTGTACATCACCAGATTATATGCAGACACATGACTGAGCTTAGACACTCTGTGTCTCTCACAGGTATGCCCATAGCTTTCAGCTTCATTTGACCCTCACCTAAGATGATGGCTCAATACATGCGGAAAATGATGGATGTCAATAATTGCCTTAACATGCAGTGTTATTGTAAGGGGATCCACTACATGTCTGCCTGGGATAACTTGCTCAACAGATGTCAATGCTTTGCCAGAGATGATCTTCATCTTTCAACCCTGGGATTTTGAGTACTGGCCAAGACTGCTGACACTCCATCAGTGCATCTTATAGGCACTGTCTGGAGGGAAAACTTTCCAATGAGAACGCTATCTTCATACAACATCACGATTATGCTGCAACAAGCGTGCGAATGGCAACGCTAAACACCACTCTGTGGAAGATGTCCCCACCTTGGAATATGTAGACATTTGTGCAGTCAAAGACATATGATTCAAGGCTGTGGACAGCACCATAGCCATACCAGACTACTATTCCACATGTTCAGACCTCAAACTGACAGTCTGCAAGGTAATGCAGGTGGTGTATGCATATTCATTAAGGATAGATACACATACAGATTTAGAGAAGCACTATGATTTCATGTAGACACTGCAGGTGCTATTCTCTGCTGGAAGAGCACCTAATCAAGCCATTGCCAGCTACAGCAACAGCTCCACGAATCCAGACACTCATTGTGCTTCTTTGAATGTACTTGTGTCTGATAAGATATATCAGTATACCATGACTTGTGGTAGCATTAAGGAACCACCAACTTTGTTGCTTAGTCAAGCTGAAGCTCACTTGCCCAAACTCCTTAACTACAATGTGTTTTCCAGTATGGGTAACCATGGGTGACCACTGCAGCAGCACACTGTGATGTCCTCCCTCATGAAATCTGACCACAGATCAGTCTCCTTCAAACTATCAGACCTACCCCCTTGAAGGAAAATACAGAAATATATTTCAACAAAGCAATTTATTACCTCCTATGGGATGGTTTACATAGCATGACTGCACCTCCCCCCTCAGATGGGACAGGCAAGTATGCAGAGCTCTACACCCATGGGCAAATCATCATGGAGCTGATAAGCACACATATATGTGATCTACAAACAATTGACTGTACACAGTTTGGATTTCTGACAGGGAGATCATGGCTTTTAAATGTGGTGGACATGTCCGAGGCAGTCACCAAGGACCTGGATGAGGAGAAGACATTAGGGCATACAACCCCATGGACTTAGCCAAGTTGTGTGACTCTATCCCCCACTCAAGCTTCATTGACAAAAGGACCCGCTTAGGGATCCGTGGTAGTATAATTATAGGTGTCACTAAGTGGCTCAGTGATGGCACACATACTCAAAATAAGGAAATCCACCTCCAATAGCTGATTTGTAAACAGCAGTGTTTAACAAGGCTCAGTCCTGGGTCCTGTACTGCTTGGAATCCATTTAACCATGATACAAGCGAATACTGAATGTCTGTGGGTGACAATGTTGGTTGATGCCTACAAATTGTGAGCGGTCATAAACTCTGTGAGTTATATCAATATCCTACAAAAGGGTAATGATGAAAAAATGCCTGGTGACATACTAATGGCCGTAAACTCCATGCAAATATATATGTAGTATCATTTCCATCGGTAACACCTATGTTCCTGGTAAGTAGCACATCAGTTGCAACATGTAATATACATACTCAAGGGTGACAGATCTGGGCACACAGGCCTGGCCACACAGGTTTACACCTAATGTACCTGAGATCACCATGTCTCCCCAGTGGTAAGATGGGAATAATATGTCATAATTGTGGGTACAGTCACCCAAATTTGACATACTCATAATCTCCATGTACCTTTCCATCAGCATGCCAATATTTGACTGTAATGGCCATTTGGTAATGCATCTTTCCAAGCACTACTGGCAACTGAATACAACACAATGGTCTTTCATAAGGGAACTTCGCATCTTTAGTATCTGTTTAATGGAGATCATCTAAAATAAGTGTCATTGTAGCATGTGGAATATAGACTACTCAGAAGTGATCTCTGCCTTGCATATGGGGAAATGTGTGACCCTGCTTGAGTAGAAATGCTGCATATCTGTAGGTGGCATGGATTACTCAGTCTAAGGACATTAACCTGGTATGTGACATTAGTAATACATGCTCGTGGGAGAGATCTGTCTAGCAGACTTTAACACACCTTTGAAACAGAATCCTGCCTAATGGCAAACAGAGTACCTCAGTGGACCTTGTCAGATGCCATCTGTATGATTGGCTGGGTGACTGTCACTTCACCACAGGGCTTCTGCCTGTGTACCTCGTGGACAATGGCAAGATGTGCTGATCATGTAAATAAGGGTATAAACTTGGCTAGGATTGTGAGGGTTGGAGGGCCATTATGCTACTAAAGTTCAAATATCCTATGATTCCATAAGCTGATGTAAAATGCATTAACAACTACACACACAAACCTGGCTACATTGATGATAGCCCCATTTCCACTTACTGTTTACAGGACATGACACAGCACACACACAATGCAAGTGGGTTGCATGCAGATTAGAGCAGTTACCTATCTGGTACACACTACAGATCTCAGTACATGATGCACACAGTACATCTCAAGTCTGTTATTACTATCTCTTTAGGAGATCTTATGCTTGATGACATCAGTAAGGCTTTTAAAAGAGGGCAGTTTGGAAGCTGGCAGGAACTTACAAGGCCAAAATGTGCAGGACCATTGCAGTTTGACAGCCAATGAGGAATTCTCTGTTGTTTTGCAGGGGGATACATGCACATACATACACACAAAAAGTGGACTGGAGTGAGATTAAAACCCCTACCTAACTAGTTTTGCACACTATAGATCACAGTACTTAGTGCACATACCACAACTTAAGTCTGCAATTACAATGGCAGCTGATAGTCTTAAGGTCGATGACATCAGCAGGCCTTGTAGAAGAAGGCAGTTTGGAAACCGGCAGCAACTTTTAGGGCCAAAAAGTGCAGAACCATTGCAGTTTGATAGATAATGAGGGATTTTCTGTTATTTTGCAGGGGGATACACACACACACACACACACACACACACACACACACACACACACACACACACACACACACACACACACACACACCAAGTGGCCTGGAGTGAGATTGGAACCCCTACCTACCAAGTCTTACACACTATAGATCACAGTACTTATCACACATGCCAGGGCTGATATCTGTTTTATACATGACTGCAGGCAAACTCTGTGGTGTGCAGAGTGATATTGTTTCATACTGTTATCTGCATCTAGTAACCTAGCAGTCAGATAAATGTTATTTATCATAGCTGTGTGGCCACAGTTACCAGTTTGGCCATATGTGGCTGTTTGCATTTGGATGGGCAAGCCTGTGGGCAAGAACAATGTACCTTGTCTATGCTTGCATAGACATTATACATTAAACTACCTGCTGACCTTTTGCTGTATGTGTGGTGACATCCAGCAACCACAGGGGTCTGTAGGTAAGTGCATTATGTACTGTTCAGCCCTTACTTTGGATCCTTTGAGAAACATTATAGATGTCTGACAGCGCAGCTTTGCTCACCATTATCAGGGTATGTACGGCAATACAGACATCCACACTTATTTGTTTGTATATATAAATGTAGTTGTGTACGTGTATGATATATATTGTGTTATGCAGACTTATGGGGAGAGACTGAGATGTGTATATGTGTATATATATATATATATATATATATATATATATATATATATATATATATATATATAAAAGTATATACAGATAAATATCTATTTGTATATGCATAGAGATAGATATACTATCTATATATCTATGGGAGAGAGAGAGAGATAGTGACAGACAGATATGTATACATATATGTATGTATGTATATATATATATATATAGACATATCTATACATAGGTCATTTTTGAGCAAAGGGCAATTGAATTGTGCTCTTTTTAACTATGTGTATGAGCATGCCCATTGGGATTGTCACTACTTATAAACTTGACTTCAGGCCACACCTACCTGTATTCCAGTCCGGGATTTTGTGTGTTACAATGACATCTGTCTCTGTTTCTGCAGTACTGCACTTCACTCAAAATTTTCCACGATATTCTTCAGCTCTTTAATGTAATTAATATGTGACAGAGGTTAATAATGCTACACCACACAGAGACTGATAGTCTGTAAAAAAACAGCATAATAATACCTCACATCCAAAAGATATGGATGCTTCCAGATTAGAACCATCAACACCATCACCCATTCTAACTTCCTAGTCCACTGAGCCACACAAGCTGCCAGACAGAGATAAGTCATTCATCATGCAATCAGCAACATAAATATGTACACTGTTTGTTATTCCTGCATTAAGTGAGACATACAATGTATGATAAGTATCTATGTTACTGCCCTGAGATTGTTTGGACTGCTGATATACCATTGATGAGTTACTGTTAAAGCAGTTATATAGGAACACCGCTGTGTTGGGGGTGGGGGAACAACTCTGCATGTTCTGCTGGGATGCACAGTAGTCCAAATATCATGTAACCCCACTATAATACATCTCCCTTGACTGATGTAGTGAATTTTCCAACCATGAGGCCTAGTGAATATTAAAGGACACATGATAGTGGAATGGGTATCTGTAGTCCCATGTGGATGTTACTTCTGTCCAAATAGCCCACTATATACAATTCAATACCATATCATACTAATCCTTACAAGTACTGTGCAGGTTAGAGACTTATCTTGTGAATGCAGCAATTGACAGAACTTTAGTTTGAGTCTAATGCAAGCAGTACACAGCCAATACATGGATAGGTACATGTTGTGTGTGTTGCCTGGCATAAATTTTAATATACGTATGTGAGTAGAAGTAAGGTGTCAGTCCCTAGGTTGTTAGTGAATGTGCTGTGTATTTCTCTTAGCCAAAGCCAGGGTGTACTGAGCACACCTACATCTGCCTACAGGGACATCAGCAGGGGGTACCTCCTCTGAGTCCCCCTGTGACTGTGGCTGCAGTGACCTAGGCACTGGTGGGGTGCTTTGTATCCCTTCCCTTTGCTGATCCTGCTGCAGCTGTTTTCACAGGATCAGATTGTGTAGAATAGCACATACTATGAACATATATGCACATGCAAGGCTCCACCAGATATATACTGAGACACCAGAACCGTGACTTCAGAAGCCCAAACACATGTTCTATGATGTTCCTAGTTTGTACATGTGCCTTTTTATGGCATTCTTCCATGAGTGTGTGTGTATTTCTGATGGGTGTCATCATCCACGGTTCCAGGGAGTAGTAAGCATCCCTCAGTAAATGGCCATATGGGATGTCCTCCCTAGCAAACATCTGGTACAGCTGTGATGCATGCCAGATGTGGGAGTCATAACTGTCAGGGCTACCAGCACACACATTCAGGATAATCCCCTAGGCATTGCACATAGCCTGGCAGCTGATGGAGTGGTACCCCTTGTGGTTGACAATGATCCTACACTCCTCTCCAGGTGATGCCTTGACATGTACATGAGTGCAGTCTGTGGCACTCAGTACTTCAGGGTAGTCTGCTACATGGCAGAAGTGTTACATATTACTGGCCCTCGCCTCAGCAGTGAGGGGAAAAGATATGTGCTGACTGGCATGTAGTAGCATGGCATCCAGGAAATGGTAGAGTATCCTAGATGCAGATGCTTGTGAGACTCCCATCATGTCTCCAGTTGGTCTTTGGAAAGTACCTATAGCTAGTATCCTAAGGGCTACACATCCTTTTGTTTCCACTGAGATGGGTTTCGCTCTGTTGGATCTGGATCTGAGTTGACGACAGCAGAGCTCAGTAAGTTCTTGTAGTATGTCCCTGTCCACCCTGTAGCACTCTACAATCTCCAGCTCATGTAGCTCCTGGAAGGTTAGCCTGGGCCTAAACACTCTTCTCCTACTCAGTCTAGGCCTATTGTCAACAGCACCAGCAGCAGTAACTTCAGCATCTAGCACATACAGAAGTAGCAGACCTGCAGCAGCCCCTAACATTATCTCAGTTAAAATTCCCAAGTCTGTACTCAAATAGTCCAGAGTACTGGGGGAAAATCAAAATATAGGGTGTATGCATACTTTATATAGCTCTGCTGCAGGTCCAGAATGTTTGATTGGCTAACTATGATGCATTTCACCTGCCTACAATATAATTAACTACATTTAGTGGCCCTATTTCAGTGCACGATGCCTCACACAGTGCTGCACCATGCAGCAAAGCTTAAAAGGTCAAAATTTCTAATTGACTACATCCGGTTTTAAGAACATGCTCAGCCAGGCAGCATGCTGTGCAAACAAGCATACCTAAGCTTAAAAGAGTTTAGAAGTGAGAGGATACACCCCCCCCCCTGATGTCAGTCACATCCTGTGTAAACATCAACATGGTGTAAGACCTTACAAGAAAGGAATAAATGGACACGATTACTCTTTTCTGCTAATCAATAACTCCACCTCATTTGCATAGTAATCCATGCTAACAGCCTGGAAACTACATGCTTCATAGTCCTATCACCTTAGCAACAGCAGCAATGCACCATTGTAGGGACCCCACGCAAGGTCCTATAACACATTTCTGTCACATAGTATAAAATTCTTTTTTTCCTATTTTTTTTTTTCTATTAAGCATGTTTGCACACTGTGGCACGTAGTATAAGCATGCCGAGATTATTAAAAAAATTATTCATAGGTTCATAGGTTCATAGGTTCATACTAGGCTATCTGCCCAAGGGCATTTATAAGCCTAGCCCATAGTTATGTGGCTTTCGCCACCCCTTTAGTTTGAATAAAACTATGCCTATTATTTTGCTGTGCCTCTGTCAAGCAGCGACACTGAAGTAATCCCTGGGGTATATCTGCGATCTCCCATCCATTGGTCAAGATTCCTCTTGAACAAGGCCAGCGAGGTGCTCTGCCTCACATGTACTGGGATTTTGTTCCACAGCATAGGGACTCTCTGGGTGATGAATTTGTCCCTCCAGCACGTTCTATTTATAACCGTGTCAAGGTTTAAGTCTCCCGCCCTTGTGGTTCTGAGGGATCTAGATTTTTTGAGGTGAAGCATATTCATCAAATCTGGGTTTGACATGGCCTTATATGTCAGGCACAGGTCACCTCTGAGCAAGCGGTATGAGACTGAATAGAGCTGGAGTTCTTTCAGTCGGGCAGCATAAGACATATTTTTGAGACCCTTTATCCTTTTGGTGAGGAACTTTTGGGGCCTTTCCAGCTGCTGCAGGTGTCGGGTCAGATACATTCCGAATGGGGCATTGTACTCAATCATAGGTCTAATGAGTGATGAGTACAGGGGGACGATGACCTCCCTTGATCTAGATGTGAATCCCTTCATGATCATTCCCTTTAATCTTTCTGATATAAAGAATAATAGTTTTGGTCATATGTGTATGTGGTATTACATTTTCAGGGCATTTATGTCCACATTTCTACAGTTTTACACCCCCTTTTGTCTGTCTAGTCTCCTATATGTGGAATTTTTCCACATACACTACAGACACTGTCACTAGGTCTGAACAGATGCCTTTCTACCTGTTGGATTGCTCTATCTGCCTCATTTGCATGAGATTTACTTGCTTATGAGGCAATTTGCATGGCACAGAATTTTCCGTGTTTGCGTGTGCATGTACACCCCTCAGCAGTGCTTACTGAATCCTAATATGTTCGCTTCCATGTAAGCATCACGGTGAGATGCCTACATGAAAAAAAGTGTAGGTGTTATTAAATTCCCCCTAAAGAAACTCCAGGGTCTCACAACCACAAAAAAAAAAAAAAAAAAGGAAAACTCCTGAATTACACTATGATCAATCTACTGAACTTCATCATTAACACAATTCAACAAAGTACATCAGCGAACAATTTAACAAAAATTTGAGCATGCAATAAATGCATGTAGTAATAAAACGTAACAGCTGTTAAAAAAAAAAAAAAAAAAAAAAAAAAAAACCTACGACTTTTGCTTTTAGACTAATAGCATCATCTAGTGGTATAAAACATTAATACATTTTTTGATTTCAAAACACATTTCAGCTCGACTGTAAACTTTAAGCTTGTGAAAACAGTAACATTTAATGCTATCTCCCAATACATTTTCCACTTTTCCATCAGTATTCCCTCCTCTATCTAAACCGTGATACTCAAATCAAGTGCAGTAAAACATAAACCATCTTAGAGCTATATAAAGCATTACTGGTTTCACATACCTTAAGGGTATTCATGTGTTCAAGTAGTCTAACTTTTGAAATTCTACTAGTCTTTCTCATATAAAAAAACAGAAAATCCCTTGTAGTTATACTAAATAGGCCACAGAGCTGCTAAGACAAGAATATCAGTCATTATTTACCATTTTTTTGCTTCTGGTTATATGAACAAATCTGTTATTACTAAAAAATGTACATACTTTATGAAGACCTCAGACCAAGGTTCCTCCTTAGCTTCAAAATTCAAATCCTTCTTGTTATATTTTTACAATTGTCCATTCTTTTGCCGTGATGTTTTAACAAGTTCTTTACATTTTATATGAAACCCAAGGCTGGTTGCCTACTGCCTGGACAAGGGTCTCATTGCTAATTAAATTATTCCAAATGATTCATAAGCCTATCCTTTAAGTCTTTGTTATCCATAGAGTATGGTAACAACTTAGACATGTCAAAATCAGTACCTACATATGACTGTTTTAAGCTTTGGCAGTCATAATGTATACTTATAGCCATTAAGTCCCTCACTTTTGTAACAGCCTAAAGGGAAAATCCTCACTATAAAGAACTGAAGTAGCTTCTGCACTTTCTCACAAAATATATCATTCTGCATGGTCGGCCTTGAATATCTCACAAGTTGAACCTTAGCAACATTATATTCAATGTTGTAAGAGTGTATACTTTGAAAATTAAAGTAATAACTTCCACTGACCTCTTTACAAAAAAAAAAAAAAACATGTAGATAGTGGAGATATTTGTGGCCTGTTTGTATACAGTGACATATAAGTAACTGAGCTGATGTCAATCCAATTTATGCTCAAGTCTCAAGAAATCTGCACTACTCTTAAGGTAGTTAACAAAATAAAATGTTGCAGTGAATTTATTTATACCACTCAATAAAAATATCAAGTCATCGATAAACTACAGTGAAACATCTTCTGCAAAAATGTATTTATTTTATTTATTTATTTATTTGTCTTTGTTGACCGGGAAAGTCCAATTGGGTAGAGCCCATTTTCAGCAGAGACCTGGGGAGAAAAGCTTCACAGTACATTTATATTAACAAGTGAATTTTAGACAGGTCTCAAAAATACAGCAGTTACATCTCTCATGAAAGCAACAAACATAATTACAAGACAGATATATACAGTAAAGTATTTACATCAACAGTTATAAGTTTTTACAGTTCTAGCTGTAAAATCTTGCAGAGGTAAATAGATCGATACTGCAGAAGGGAATCATTATTGTTAAGAAGTTTAGTGTTCTTACATTTCTGTGAAGAAATTTTTGCAGTAAGTTAAGATGCATAATGAAGTTAGTTATAAAATTATGTAGGAAGGGAGGGGAAATAGTAGTGTATAGAAGGACAGTAGTAATAACATGACAGAGAGAGCTGTATAAGATTCGTTCTGTTTAGGCTGCCTGTTCCAAACTGGTGTTTCTTGAAGGTTTAGAACTTAGGTATACAAGGATGCATGAGAAGGGTAGAGCAGTGGATGGGGCAGTTAGAAAAAAGGGAGATGAGAATCATTTAACAGGTGGGTGAAAAGGGATGTATTAATTGAAGCGCAGGAGGGAAAGTTGTTAGGGGTGTAATGATTCAAGTAGAGGAGGGCAAAATCTTTGAGGTAATCAATAAGAAGTTTGTGTTTTTCCTGGAGGACTCAACCTGGTGATGAACATAAGCATGACTGGGTAAAGTATTGTTTGCAATGGATTTTATAGCTTGGAAGTTTGTTAATCATTTTATTAGTGTAGGACTGGTGTTCCAGACCTTGTAGATATATAATAGAGGTATAGTGAGTCCCCCAATGAATTATTTGACTGAATACTCTAAACTGGCCCTAGGCGTGAATTGGCCCTAGGCATGAGTACGTGCGTGTGTGCCTTCTGTGGAAGGTTGGGTGCCAGGCTGGCAACTCAACACCGTAAAACTCCACTGCCAACCATGAGCGGACAGGTGATCCGCTGTGCCGACCCCTAACCGGAAAAAGCCGAAAGAAGAAAAAGTAATACTTACTACAAAGTTATCACTAGAACAGAGGTCCCTTGTGGGAGTGTAGGCAATAATATGTTTTAATGCAGGGCATTGTTCAAGAAAATACATCAGTTTGTATGCCATAACTAGCTGAGAGTATGTTATGTAGTTGTTAAGCTCTAGTCACTTTATCTGCTTTCAGGCTTGGCACTGGTGAGTTTGATGTGCAGTATTGGTAGCAAATTTAGCTACTGCATTGTAACAGCAGGCTAGTTTGGATTTTAGTGTAGAGCTTAGGCTTGCAAGGATAGGTGAGGCATATAAGAGGGTTGGAAACAAATAGGATGAGGCTAGGGTTTTTTTCTTTCTGAGTCTGGAAGATACTGTTTTGTTCTGTAAAGGGAGCCAAGTTTCTGGTGTTTGATGAATATGTTGATCAAATTTAACATTGTCATCTACTTCAATGTCCAGTAATTTACTCTGTGGTACAGGCTCATCAACAAACTCTTCTCCCCAACCTTTTACTTTTTCTCTCATTCCCACTTCCATTATAACAAAGCTCTTACTAAAACTCAAACCTGATAGTACCACCCCAGACAACCAACCTCCTGAGTACCTACAAATGTCAGCCAAGTGTATCAGCTACCCCATCATTATTCTCATAAACAGATCTATCCAAGAATACTACGTGCCCCCCCCTTTGGAAAAAACGCCTACATAATTCCCTTACATAAAGGTGGCAACAACACAGAAATCTCTAATTTCCACCCTATTGCCTTACTATCCCCCATCTCCAAAATAATGGAAACATGCATCCAAACCCAACTTATGAATTATCTACTACAAAACCATCTCCTTTCCACCATTCAACATGGCTTTAGACTTGGACATAGCAATATAACTGCTCTCCTATCCTTCTTGAACATTGTCAACCTCAATCGTAATGATGGAAAACTCATATCTGCACTCTTCCTCAATCTGTCTAAGGCCTTTGACACCATCTTCCATTCTCTCCTCCTTTCTAAGCTCTCACACCTAGGCATGTCTACTTCCGCTCTTGACTGGTTTACTAACTATCTTACTAATAGACAACAATCTACCAAATGGCTTCACTCCCTCTCACCCTTTCTCAGTACCACCACAGGAGTTCCCCAAGGATCAAGTTTGGGACCCCTTCTTTTCAGTCTTTTCATTAACAACTTCCATTCTTTCTGCTATCACTTCTGGATCAGTAGTACAATATGCAGATGATTCTACTATTATCTGCGCTGGCACCTCAGAAACAGAACTTCTTATCATGACACAAAACGCTTTCTCTACTAGTGAACTTTGGATGACAAACAACCATTTTGCCCTTAACCCCAATAAAACCAAACTCCTGATCTTTAAACCCAAAAAAACACCACTCTTAATAAATCAAACTTTACCATCTATTCATCCAACAAAACTGCTATAGAGGTAGTCCCCCATATCAAGTTACACGGTGGTGTTGTAGATGATAACTTAACATTCAACCAACACATCCACAACATTATCAAAAAATGCACCAAAAACGCAGTTCCCTTTACAGAAATAAACACTTCTTAAACTACTCTTCTAGAAAAACACTTGCCCGAAAATTTCTCCTACCCTCTCTCCTCTACGGTGCTCCCATTCTTACAAACATCCATTCCTGCTTAAAAACTAAGATGGACACCTGCATAACAAAATTGCTAAGTTTGTGATCTGTGCAAAATACTCTTCCCATCATTGCCATTCTTTACACTCCCTGAACTGGCTTGAACTCCCACAATACCTCACATATATTCAACTATCTACAGCACACAAAATTATACACAAACCTCTAAAATGTCCAGCCATCACCTCCCTTCTAACTCTCTATCAGCCAAACCGGCATCTCAGATCTGAAAATCAATCTCTTATCCAAGTAAATAGACCAAAACTCCCAGTAGGTCATTATCTCTACTGGTCACTGTAGCCAAACTCTGGAACGCTCTTCCACCACTTCTCTGAAACAGTAATAGTACCCCCTTATTCAAAAAGTCTTTACGTCAAGATCTTTCCTCTCAATGGCTCTACCCATGTACTTTCTCCAGTACCTCAATAATCTTATTTTATTAATGATTCTTCTAGCTCTAGACTCAACGTTTCCCCCTCTCAAGAGTTACCCTTGAAAATCTTCTAACACCTTACTTTGCCTAACATGTTATATGAAAAATAGTGTAGTTACGTATACTTGTTTATGCATACTATATAAGCCAATCTGCATAGTCTGTCAAAATTGTACTATATAAATGTATATGTGTATAGCTTATCTGTCTTCTATGTTAAACTCTTTATATATATTGGATACCTTGACATGAATCAAAGTTGATTTCATAACATCTAGCTACATAACTGAACTGAGTTCCAAGTACTTCTCCTGATTGTATAGAAGTTACAAAATGTTTATCACTTTTGGAAACTTTTGTTTAACTAACTTCTAATATCTTTTATTATGTTATGGAGCTTTTCTCCTAGGGCCTTCGCTGAAAATGGCTCATTTCAGCCCAGTGGACTTTCCCGGTCAACAAAAGCAAGCAAATAAATAAATAAACAAGCGTTTCTTTATGGAACCAAAGCCCTTCCCTTACACCTTGATACTGGAAACTGTGATCTCGAGTAATCCAATTACTGATCTCAGGGTTGCTGCAGCAAGGTAGAAAAGATAGTCACCCATTACAGTGACCACTTAAACCAAAATCCAATGAAAGTATAAAAAGGAAAAAATACAGAAAACTCATTCCATTTGAGCAATTTATCTACACCTATGTAAATGTTAATGCTTTTTTAAAGTAATTAACATAACTGTGGTGTTTTTATCAGAATGTAGATACAGAATAGGGTTACTCAAGTTATACTGGTATGTCTTTATGTGTAAAGCTGTCAGAGATTTCATCAGAATGTCTTCTATTATATGACTGTTATACTGCAAATATGACACATGTTTTTTTCAGTGATATAGATAATGGATTTTTGCTTAAGAGTGAGTTTTCCCTAAACTTGGGAACATCTGAATAAGCACACAACAATATAATTTACCACTGAACAGTGACCCAAGTACTGAAATGATAAAAAAAAAAACAACTGACTGCGGGCATCAAAGAACAAACACATCTCTTCCAAACGTGTTTTGTATTATGTTAGGTGAGATTCTGTTGACTTTCCTACAGTAATGCCCGGGTGACACTACAACTACATGAAAACAAGTAACTGTAGCTTCATTAGGCTGATGAAAAACAAAAACAAGTCTACCCCCTCATGTGGGGATAAATTCCTCACCCCACAAACCTATATATGGTAACTGCATGGTTTCAAAACTATAAAGAATGATTAAAGATTTACACAAAGAGTTAATTTTGCCAGCACTGCAACTGAAACATTGCCAGAGATGATTTTGCATGGAAAACACCATTCACTAAGCTACAACTTGCCGACTTGTGAATTACAAGTTGTAATAGTGATGACTGATAATGTGACTACTAGTAAAGCAGCCATTAGAAGACAATCGGTAGTACTAAGAAAGCAGCTCTCTACTGAATACGTCTGTCGGTCTATGTCATATTAATTGTCAAACATCATCTCGTTGACAATACAGGCTGTCAAGCCCACCCACACTCCCAACTAGTTAAATATATATCAACTCTGAGGTTGTACAACCATGTGGAAAAGGGCAGATTTCCTGATCCATACTGTAACATGAACTCATTAAGAATGGTTCAACGACGTCCATTTGTTGATGAGATGATAGATTCGATAATGTGGCTATTTAATGATCTGACAGAAACCCAGTCTATCCATTTATGAAGTTTTTTTAGTTATGGTAAATCCCCCCCCCCCCCACACTTCATAACTTCTGTCATGTGTTCTCTTTAGCTAATAAGACCTTCAGAGCTGCTACTTTAACTGCATCTAAGGAATACCATTTAGATTAGTTCTGCTGCAGTGCTATTGTTTCCCTAAAGCAATAGTAATAACTTCAAGAAAATCGCTTAATTATGTTTCTGTACAAGCTGAAGGTATAGCTATATCTATATATATATATATATATATATATATATATATATATATATATATATATATATATATATATGTATACACACACACATACTCATAGATAGATACATGCATGCACACACACACATGTATAGGTGTGTCTGTATATATATATGTATATATATATATATATATATATATATATATATATATATATATACATGTAGATATACTTATATTTAATATATTTATATTTAGATCTCTCTCTCTCTCTCTCTCTCTCTCTCTCTCTCTTTATATATATATATATATATATATGTGTGTACTAAATGAGTTATTGCTGCATGCCTTTTATCGTGTGTGAAAACACCACAGTTTGTGGAATTGTGTAACAGTAGAAGTTCATTATATTGATTGTTATGTAATTCAAGGGTTTATGCCTTTTTTTCAAGTTTGTCAACCCTGGAGTAAGTATATTTAATTTCCAGAGTGGTGGGGGAGAACTCCCACATTGGGGGGTGTTGGGGTTAAAGCCCTCAAGTAAAAAAGCTCTCTTTCTGTTTTACTTTTTTGTAATCATAAATGTAATGTATTGGCTTACATTTACGTGTATAAAACAACAAAAATCAGGTATCAGAGTGAAACACAGCTGGTAAGTGTTGAAACACATCCAAAGGCAGCAATTCCATCCAGTGTAAATCTTTCATTGAAACAAACAGATAAATCCGGTAAACACTTTCACCCAACAGGGCTTCATCAGACCATAATGCATCACTGATAACTCCTTATATAGTTAATAAGGCGCCAAAAACCTGAATTCAAACATTCTCTTAAAGTGACAAGATCATAGTCTTATCAAACATCTTATTCTAAAAACATTAATTGCATCACCATATAAAAAACAAACATAAAGAGTATAAAAAATATATATAAAGTAATACGTGCAATAAAATATATAAAAAATATATAGAAAAATATAAAAAATACATAAAAAATATACATATTTTAATACAAATACATAAATACTGATGAGAATATATGCATAACTAATAAATACTCTAATTTCATAAATACACAAATTTCATGTGCCTATTATACATAATATACAATGGTCTTCACCAACTGGTGAACAATTGGTTCTAAGCCTTCTAGACTTCAAAAATGGTTTTAGGGGTACCTTATCATTAAGACCTGGATGAAAGTCAGCCCTAAACCGAATTATCCATTTAGCCTCCTGTGTTTCAGTACGGTTCCTAGTGTCGCCACCTCTCGGACCTGTGAATAACATCTCAATGACTCTGAAGTGAACATATGTGTGTCCCTTCTTTCCAATACATGTTTAGATTGATTGTCTGATTGATCCCAGCTATTCCCATCTCAATCTCCTCATCCTTGTAAGCCCTAGACTTAAATCTCTCACATAGTTCCTTTAATTCAGTTTCAAAGCCTTCCTGTGAGGGGTTATAATGAGAAGTCCTCATGGCTTGACCTCTAATCACATTTTTAAACAAATATCCCGGGTGCATGCTATATCTAGGCAATAAAGCATTCCGATAGCATGATTTCCTATACACTCCAGTGTTTAGCATTCCATTCGCTATTCTCTCTGCATACACATCCAAGTAAGAGGTCCTAGTGTCTGAAAATTCATACATGAACTTCAAAACAGTGGATAGACCATTCACTTGATCAAAAAATAAAGCCAGTTCACCAATGGTCCCTGTCCAGATAAAAAAGAGGTCATCCACAAATCGTCTACAAAAGGAAACCCTCTCACGAAACTCAGCCAATTCAAATAAACAATCCTCCTCCCAGGCGGCCATGTAAAGGTTAGCATAGCTATTAGCACAAGAAGTGCCCATAGCTACGCCATCCCGCTGCAAATAATACGTTTACTTTTTTGTGATAATTTTAATAACAATTAATGGTGATCACCAGTGAGTTCATTGTTTTGTGTTTCCATTAAACTCACTGGTGGTTATTCATTATACACATGGTAGCTCTCATTTCTAAGTGGTGCAGTCAGCAGTACCATTGAGTTTTCAATTCTTTTTCTTCTTGTTTTGACAAGGCACAGCATGATATAGTTGCATCTTACCAAATGACACAGACTGTAAAATATAAATAAATATATACATATATGAGTCTACCTGACTTTGTCGGAATCCCATATTATTGAATTTGATTTTGTCAACACTCAAAGTATAGAACTCCCACTTCATTGAAGCAGTTAAAGAACAAAGGTCTTCCCAGGGTAAGTAACCTATTGTGCAAGACAGTGAACTTTCCCCTTTTCTCAACTGCATCTTGGAGTTGGTATATTTATTTCGGGGGTTGGGAGACATAGCTTGCCCACCTGGGTGGGTTAGGGATGGTGCGATTTCAGTTTTATTTCTTTTTGGGTAAGTGGTTACATACTTTGGGAAGATCTTCATTGCTCCACTGCTTCGATGAAGTGAGAGACCAATATTTTGAGTGTTAACAAAGTGAGATTCGATAATATGGGATTTCGACGAAGTCAGGTAAATTCACATATATACAGATATGTATTTACACATTAAAACACATCCACACACACACAATTTTATATATATATATATATATATATATATATATATATACACACACACACACACACACACACACATACACATAAATGCACCCAACATAAAGCTCTCTCTCTCTCTCTCTCTATATATATATATATATATATATATATATATATATATATATATATATATATATATGGGTCCCCTTCACATGGCCAACAGTTCATATGATCGACACTCATTTGGTCGACAAGCAGATTTGCCCACTTCCCCAATGTTGTGCAACCCTGGAGTTGATATATATAGTTGGGGCACAACCCCTCATTAAAGGGGTGCGAAGCCCCCCACCTAAAATTCTTGTCGATCAAATGAACTGTCGACCAATTAAACTGTCGACCATATGAACTGTCGACCATGTCAGGTAGACCCATAGATATATATATATATATATATATATATATATATATATATATATATATATATATATTAATACACACTCACACATATACGTATGCATACATATGTGTACATACTCCAACATATATTATATACACATTTCTATACACATTTTTCCACACATTTTTTGTATCTAAATATTTTGGGATTAACACTAGTAGGTGGGTTTATAGGATTTACGTATAATTATTGTTAGTAGTGGTATTCCTTTTTTCATATATTACTATATGCAGTAACAAACTGTATTATGGGTAGAGATATGTGAATAGGCAATGGTTTTGTCTTATTTAACTTTTTATTTTAATATCTCTACTGTATGATGTTTAGTAAATATTTCTGCATTTAGTTATTTATATGTATTACATTTATGTTAAATATAGGGACTACTGCTTAATCACTGTGCATTTGAGTATTGATGGTATGTCACTTTAAATGTAATTGTTGATATGATTATTTAAATCAGGACGCATATGCGTTCCATTACACACTGATGACGCTTTCGAGCGAAACCGGTCTGTGGGGCAGACTGTGCTGGCAATAAATGCTTGAAACCATCATGTAGCCTCCTTTTCTGTGTGCTGGAAGTGCTTTTGTTATTATTGATTCTGGTTTTACGTGCACCAGATCTGGTTTACGTGCACCTTGCAGTTTGGATGTTTGTTTATTCACGGAGTGCTGTTACCAGTCACAGGCCTATTTGGGCTTGGCAGTGACATTTGAGGATTATTTCAGTCGTTTGGAGGAAAGCTAACACGAATAGGTTGTTCACAGTCTTTTGAGTATGGCAGTGCGTCCTGATTTTAAAAATTTTATGGATAATTTGACTGCTGATAAAGATGATTTTTCAATTTTTACCAAATTGACCATGGAGGATGAGCGTTCTACTTCTATGGGCCAGCTGGACATGCAACAACAGTTTAAACAATTGGGTGACATTACGAAAAATGTACGTTCATTGTTTTGGCATAGCAAATTGCTAAAAGCTTATTTGCAAGCTAAGATAGTACCACGGGGCCTGAGGGTCCAGGTTGAGCCAGGATTAGGAGATGATGAAAAGATGTCGAGCGGTACAATTAACGGCTTCCAATATGTTTATTGAGTTATTGGTTGAATATTATGATAAACAGTTACCTGATTTATTTACTAAATTGGAGGCCAGCCATGAACGTACTTTATCTTTTGTTGGGTCCAGTGATTATCAAGAATTATATACACAGTTCATGGTGGATATGGACAAATATGATAAAGAGTTGCAGGGGCGGAAATTGAGAAAATATCAACGTGGCATGAATGACTTTAAATATTACATGGTGTTTAAATGGAAAAGGCATAAAAAAGGTGTATGTTTTGGTGACCAGAATGAGAATAGACCTAAGCGTAAGAGGATACGGTCTATTCTTCATAAACTAAAGCCCACTTCTAGTGCATCTTAAATTTTGTCTAGTTTTTCAAATACGGATACCGAGACTGAGTCATATGATTTGGTACTACCAGGGTCACTGGTTGCTAAAAAACTAGAACCCCTTTAGGAGGGGAGGTCATAAACATTGGAAACGGCCATATGGAACAGTTGTTTCGAGCCAGCTTACAAATCCAGTTTCAGTTGGGGCAACAATAGACAATATTTATGATGATAATGATGTGAACCAGCTAGTAGTTAATTTAACACAGTATGTTTTTACTGCTAGTGAATTAAAATTGTTAAATAAGGGTTTGGGGTATGTGCCTTCTTTCTATGTGTCACATTTTGATGTAATAAATGATCTCAAACAGTTTTGTAGAAATTTGAATTTAAAGTATTACTTTGCTCATCAATCAGGGCATGATACCGTTAAGGAAGGGGGACCTTCCGTTTCAAGAAGTCTAATTTTCAGCCTTTGTATAATAGTACGGTCAAGACTTTTGAACAACTAGTGACTCGGGAACTTCAGGTGAATCAGGCTGAGATTTTTGGTTGTTTTTCCCATAACTTGACGATGGATGAATGTCAGGCCCTAAAGTCTCTTGTTAATAATCATGATATAATAGTGATAGGGCCTGATAAAGGAGGGGCCGTGGTTATTTGGGATAAAGCGCAGTATGAAACGGAAGCCCAAAAACAGTTAAATGACCCTATTTCTTATTGTTCTTTACCCATGGATCCTACTGAGGGGTTTAAATCAGTGATAGATAGGTTTCTTTTGGATGCTGGGCAACAGGGTATTATTAGTGGGGATTTAATAGAGCAATTGGTAGTACATACTCCCACTTCTCAGTATTTTTACCTTGTTCCCAAGATCCACAAGACTCTATATAACCCTCCTGGTAGGCCTACTGTGGCTGGTAGGGGTTCCCTGATTCAACCGCTATCTGAGTATCTTGACTTTAAACTTAAACCTTTATTGTCCCTAGTTAGAGCCAGGATTAGGGATAGGAAACAATGTCTACAACTAATGGAAGATTTGCAGCTCTCTAGTACATCACAGCTGGGAACATTAGATGTACAGTCCCTTTATACGAGCATCCCCCCATCAGGGGGGTATTAAAGGGGTTCAGTATTGGATGGTACGATCTGGTTTGTTTTCTGAGGCTGAGATGGAATTTTTATTATCCCTATTACAGCTGGTGCTAGAACACAACGCCTTCAAGGTTAATAACCATTGGTATGTACAGGTTAACGGTATGGATGTGGGGGCTACTTTTGCCCCCATTTATGCCGACCTTTTTTATGGGATACCCAGAGGCACAATATATTCACATAGATAGTTTTCCTTTTTTGAGACAGTTGGTTATGTGGTGCTGTTACTTAGATGATTGTTGGGTTATATGGCAAGGGAGTTTGGATGAATGGGAAAATTTTAAAAGCTATTTAAATGCTAATGAGCATGGCATTAGATTTATTGGGAAACTTGATTTATTTACGGTTGATTTCCTAGATGTTAATGTTACCAAGGTGCTGGATGGCACAGTTATTACTACATTATATGGAAACCTTTTCCCAAAAATTCTATTTTACATGCTCATAGTTGTCATCCATCCCATACTATTAGTAACATTCCGGTGGCACAATTTCAGAGGATTAAGAAGATTTGTTCCGATTCTAGTGAATATGAAAGGCAAGCGTTGGATTTAAAAAATCGGTTTTTGGCCCGAGGGTACAATAAAGGTATAGTAGATAAAGCATATAATGAGGTGAAGACCACTAATAGGGTGGTTTTGTTACAGGATACTCAATGTTCCAGGAGGGTTCAGCCCATGGATATTAGGTTTATTACCACTTATGCTAGTAATACTTTTAAGATCAAGGAGGTTATTTCTAAATATTGGCATGTATTATACGTGGATCCATTTTTTTCCACTATGTTAAAATCAAAATGTGAGTTTGGATATAGAAAGGGAAAGTCTGTAGGACAATATTTGTCATCATTTAAGAAAGGCCATAACCCCAAGGTTGAGGCCAGTTTTATGGCAAAAGGTAGCACATACTGTGGACATTGTAAATATTGTAAAGTGATGTCCAATACATGCTCCTTTACCTCCGTCAATACTCAGAAAGTGTATGATATTAAAAGCCTTATAAAATGTACAAGTTCATGGGTCGTGCATATGGCAATATGTCAGTGTGGGGCATTTTACATTGGACAGACCTCATGTACACTGAAACAGAGGATAGCCCTTCACATCAGTGACATTAAATGCAAAAGGACACATAGTGCTTTATATAAGCACATTTTGGTGCATTCTACAGCACATTTTGTCTTTGTGGGGATTGATATGATCACCACACGTGACCAATGAAATAGTAAGGCATAATATTTTGACGACTAAGGAGCACAGATGGATAGTCAATTTAGGGGCCCTTTTTAAACCTAGCCTTAATGACCAGTGGTGAATGGTAATATAGGTTTTATACCTTTATTTATAGTTTGCCTCAGGTTATGGTACTGGGAGTAGGAGTATTTGGGGAAATTTTTCTATACACATTTTTCCATACATTTTTTTGTATCTAGATATTTTGGGATTAACACTAGTAGGTGGGTTTATAGGATTTACGTATAATTGTTAGTAGTGGTATTCCTTTTTTCATATAGGACTATATGCAGTAACAGACTGTATTATGGGTAGAGATATGTGAATAGGCAATGGTTTTGTCTTATTTAACTTTTTATTTTAATATCTCTACTGTATGATGTTTAGTAAATATTTCTGCATTTAGTTATTTATATGTATTATATTTATGTTAAATATAGGGAATACTGCTTAATCACTGTGCATTTGAGTATTGATGGTATGTCACTTTAAATGTAATTGTTGGTATGATTATTTAAATCAGGACGCATATGCGTTCAAGTACACACTGATGACGCTTTCGAGCAAAACCGGTCTGTGGGGCAGACTGTGCTGGCAATAAATGCTTGAAACCATCATGTAGCCTCCTTTTCTGTGTGCTGGAAGTGCTTTTGGGATTATTGATTCTGGTTTTCCGTGCACCAGATCTGGTTTACATGCACCTTGCAGTTTGGATGTTTTTATATATATATATACACACACACACACACACACACACACACACACACACACACACACATGCACAGACACACACACATATGCATGTGTTTGCAAATACACACATGTACTGTATCTATATATATATATATATATTTATATATATATATATATATATATATATATATATATATATATATATATATATATATACACACATGTTAAATCAGTAAACACTTAAAATAGAGAACGCTGATTTATCGACCCTTTAAGAGTGAAAGCTGACAATCTAGAAGACATGGAACAGCTATTTTTTTCCCAGGGGAAAAAAAAAATCACTGTTCCACACAAAAATAAAACGTTCAAAACACAAAATAAAGTGGGGGGCTTTGCCACCCACACCCCCCCCCCACCCACTTAAATATACCAACTCTGAATATGCACCACATTGGATGAAATGGCAAAGTCCCAAAAATGGCCCAGCAATTTTTTCCATGGGAAGAAAATTGCTGTTCTGTGTCTTCAGGATTGTCAGCTTTCACTCTTAAAGGGTCGATAAATCAGCGTTCGCTATTTTATTAGGGTCTATATTATATTCTCGAAAGCCGATAATGTCGAATCTAACATTGTCGCCACGAGAATATCGAACGGTCAGAATCTCGAGCATGTAAATGGAAATCTCCATAAGGGGAGATTTCCGTTTACTGCAATTTAGTGCAGTCCCAGAGTTGGTATATTTAAGTAATGGAGGGTGCTTGCTTAAACCCGTTAGGGTACTTTTTTCTTTTCTTTTTTTTTTTTTGTCTTTTTATAAGGTCGATGTTTGAAAACATCGACCATATGGTGTCGACCATATGTTCGATGTTTTCAAACATCAATCTTATATAGACCCTTTTAATATATATATATATGTATATATATATATATATATATATATATATATATATATATATATATATATATATATATATATATAAAATACATATATACATACACACAAACACACATAATTTGCTTAATTATTAAATTTGTTTTCGTCTCTTTTGAAAAAAAATTGTCTCAAAAGATAATTTTCCAATTTACCCATTTATAAAGATGGTATCCATCAATACATCAGTTGACCTCCAAGTTTTCTATAGATCTGGTGCATAAGATAAGAGAATAATTTCTCAGTTGGCATAATGGTTAAGGTCTTCTCCTCCCATGCATGGGGTACAAGATTTGATCCTGAACTTCAGCATACAATGCTGTATGGAGGTTACATGTTATCCCTATGTCTCTATACACTCAGTGGAGAGTCACTAATAAGATGGAGCTTGGAAATGGATGACATGATGGCAAGGAGGAGGCTGGACATTCTGCATACCCAAGAGTCAAGATGGAAGGGCAGTGCAGCAAAGCCACTTTACTTGGGATCCAGACTCTACTAGTCAGGAAAAGATTCATATTTGTCTGTAGCTGCACACTGCACAACGGGGTTAGTGGTGTCCTGTAGAGTAGCAAACTCCAAAAAACTATTTTTTCCCTAGACGTTTGTCAGTTGCACCCTCCCATGCTTACCTCCTGTACTCCAGACACCTCAGCTGCACACTGCTGCACTGCAGGCAACTTAGCTGCACACTGCTACACTGCAGGCAACTCAGCTACACTCTGCTGCACTGTGGGGAGTTCAGCTGAGCACTGAGCAGCATTACCACACTACTTCACCAACCAGTGTTTATTTAGTCGAATCAGTCCTAAAGCAGAAGCTAATCCAAATTGCCCACTCCCCAACTAGTACTTATGGTTCAACCTGCTGCAATGGACAGCCATTTTCCCAACAATTTACCAACTAGCCTGATTGATATGGGCATCCTTGGGCAATATAATAATTGCTTCATTTATACTGACAACCGCTTGCTGCTAAAGCAAACAAATACAGTATTTGAGAGAAGTAACTATACCACGAAACTGGAATCAATCCTCTCATGTAACCATAAACAAGTTATCAAGCAGATTGTCAGCACACATACCTCTCCTCTCACACAAGACAAGGTCAGATTGCATAGATCCACCTGTGCGGAGATACTCACTAAGAGCCTACCAAAGGACCAGAGACCTCACAAGCATAAACAGATCACACATACTGAACACAAACAGACCCACTTTATATAGCAACACACATACAAGTGTCTCTACAAATAAGCCCCTAAGGCAAAACACTTCAAAACCTAATGTCCTGGTCATAGGACACAGATGTCTCCCTCACTAGGCTGGACAGGGTGAAATTCATGGTTAGCTGCCTGTCAGCTGCCAAAATCCATCAAATTACAAATGCAATCAAGTCACTCAGCAACAATTACTGTTATAACACTGTTGTAGTACATACGAACCACTTCACCAAACAAACAATCAAAAAACTGTTAAAACAAACCAGGAACAATGAGAGAAGTTCTTCTGTATGTTGAAAAATCCAAGTATTTATTATACTGTTAAAACGTTAGCGTTCGATTTAAAAGTGTATATAAGATATACGCTTTCAGCAAAATAAGTATCTCACCTTCCTCAGACAAACAGAATACTAGTTACTATTCTAGCATTTATTCATGGTTCAAAAATTGATAACCAATCAGCATGTAATGCATTTCCTAATTAAGTTTTCACCATGACAACCTTAAACAAGAAAATGCTTTTACCAGTCTTACTCAACTTTACACAAATTTAAAGCACAAAAGCACATAGTTTCTTGTGGCTACATAAAGAAGCAGCATTCTAACAGACCACATGGCATGTTCAAATGTGGTACATGTGCCCAGTGCCGACATGTCAAGGTCTGTAGCCACATTAGTCTCAACAATATTGTTTATAAGATTAACAACCATTACAATTGCCAAACTAAAGGCATCATTTATGCTGCTAAGTGTAATTTCTGTAAAGCCTTCTACATAGGCAAGACTGAGTGTAGATTCAAATCTAGAATCTACGAGCATCAGTATGCCATTAGTAGGAAGGATAGTACTAATGCCTTAGCTAGGCATATTATGGAGTATGGTGATCACTCCTTCAGTTACATAATATTAGAACATAGGGAACCTGACATTAGAGGGGGAGCCTGGCAAATCCTCCTGGAGATGGATGAGCTTTCATGGCAAATCAAAACGAGGGCACACATCTTTCCTGGTATAAATGATGTTACATCAATTAAGTGTATTTTGAAGTGGATGGCTCTTAATAGGTAACCACTCATCTAGTCTGCAGTAAGGAAGGGTAATATGTACCACATTCAACATTTCTTTTTATCTTCATTTATTTATTATTCATTTATTTTTTATCATCATTCATTATTTATTATTCATTATTTATCTTTTATTCGTAATTTTAGATGATATTAGTATTTGCACTTTATACAAGATCACTGTTAAACAACAGCATAAGCATAAGAAACTATGTGCTTTTGTGCTTTAAATTTGTGTAAAGTTGAGTAAGACTGGTAAAAGCATTTTCTTGTTTAAGGTTGTCATGGTGAAAACTTAATTAGGAAATGCATTACATGCTGATTGGTTATCAATTTTTAAACCATGTATAAATGCTAGAATAGTAACTAGTATTCTGTTTGTCTGAGGAAGGCGAGATACTTATTTTGCTGAAAGCGTATATCTTATATACACTTTTAAATCGAACGCTAACGTTTTAACAGTATAATAAATACTTGGATTTTTCAACATACAGAAGAACTTCTCTCATTGTTCCTGGTTCGTTTTAACAGTTTTTTACTGTTGTAGTACATGCTGGAGTGAATGACTTGAGATGTACCTCTCTGGACTATATAAAGAGAGATATGACTGAACTCTCAGATTATGTGTCCCAGGCAGGTATGTCTCTAGCACTAAGTAGTATTTTACCTTCACACAGGTTGATCCCACAATACAGACAAAAAATGATTGACTTCAACAATTGGCTTAGCTTTTGGTGTCAATCCAAGAGGATCCCGTATCTGTCAACCTGGGAAGACATGGTCAACAGACCACGCTGCTTTGCCAGGGAAGGCCTTCACCTGTCTCCTCTAGGCTTTCTGATACTGACAAAGATGCTTGCCTCCCTCATAGTGCCTTTTTATCAAAACAAATAAATTCCCGATGTAAAGAAATCCACAAACTCAAGATTATCCTGCTTAATGCTAGGAGCCTAAAAAGGAAACTGCATTCCCTGGAAGCACTCCTCACCTTGGAAGATGCTGATGTCTGTGCAGTCACTGAAACTTGGTTCAAGGCTGCAGAGAGCATCCCAGCCGTACAAGGCTACAATGCTTTCTACACATTTAGACCCTAAAACGAGCATGAAGGAACTAAAGGTGGAGGTGTCTCCATCTTCATTAAATCCAAATACACCTCACGACTGGTTAAACAGTATGACTCTAGAGCTACTCCAGGTACAATTAAATATAGGTAAAACACACTACTACATCATCACTAGCCACAGGTCCCCCACTGTGAACCAAGAAAAAAAGACCAACTACCTGGACTTGCTAAAATCACTGCCTATGCCACCAAACACTTTGGTCATGGGTGATTTCAACTATTCTTTCATAGACTGGACAACATACATGAGCAGAAATGTGATCTCCTTGAAGTTTCTGAAATTTGTTAATTCCAATACTCTGGAACAGCTGGTCTGCACCTCTACAAGGGGCTCAAATGTCCTGAACCTGGTATTCACCAAAATAGGAGGGGGTCACTGTACTACCCCCTGTGTGTTGTCCTCCCTGGTGAAGTCAGACCATACATCTCTCTCATTTGAAGTAAAGATAAGACTGAACACCCCCACAGTAGCAAACAAACAGAAAAATTTCTCCAAAACAAACTTTAGTCTACGAAGCGAGGGTGTAAAGAGTTTCAAAGTCCTGCTAACACGGCCAGCAATGACTCCTATGCAGAGGAGTACATAAATGCCCTGTATAGACATTTAAACAAATGTATATACTCAACTCTACCTGTCAGGATCAAAACCAGGCAGGAGCAGCCTTTGGTCAACTGGTGCCCTAGTCAAAAGGGCTCCACGGCACCCCCCACCACACCACCTGGTGCCCGCAACCTAGTCTACCTACACCAAATAAATACTGGAAAAGTGCCCCTGCTAGAGCGGTGCCCTAGGCAGCCCGCCTAGTTGGCCTATGCCTAAGGCCAGCTATGAAACCAGGTCATTCCAAAGAACAGCCCACCCTGGTGGACCAGATGTATAAATAGATTATATAACAAAAGGAAGAAATTGTTATTCAAGAACAAGCAGGAACTTACTCACCAGAGGAAGAATACCCTCAACAGCTTGAACAAGCCAATTATGGTTCTAAATTTGCATCTTTAGCTAAAGACAATCTTAAGGCTTTCCTTAGCTATGTCCAAAATCTTAAAGGGAATGCCCAGCTATGTGCCAAACTGACTGTGGACAGTGCTACTCACACTAACCCCAAAGAAATTGTCAACTTGATGGATGACAGATTTGGAAAGATTTTCACCCCATATCCCCACCAGACACATCCCAAAGCATTCCTGTCACCAGTCTACTACCTAGCATCTCCAAAGAGCAGGTAATATTGGCCCTCTCCAAACCCAAAAACACAGTCTCCATGGGGCCAGATAACATCTCAGGCTGCTTACTAAACAGTCTAACACACACCTAGTGAAACCACTTGGCACTCATTTCAACCATAGCCTGAGCAATGGTTTTCTTCCAGCAGAGTGGAAAACAGCATCAGTAATCCCCTTACACTAAAGGGGGGGGGGTCATCAATAGACCCTGAGAGCTATAGACCTATAAGCCTAACCAGCCTTATCTGACCTTATCAACAAGAACATAGGTGATCTCCAAATTCTTTATCCGACTTAGGTTGGCTTTGTTAAGGGTAGGTCTTGCTTATTAAACCCAGTGGACCTCTTGAAGAATGCCACCAAAGCTCTGGATGAGGGCAAAGTAGTACGTACCACCTATCTTGACTTTGACAAGGCCTTTGACACAATCCCCCACTCAGGTATAATTGAAAACTCGCCCAGCTGGGGATTAACCCATACATCACTAGATGGATTGCAAACTTTATCACCAACAAAACACATACTGTCAAAGTTGGGGATTTCACCTCCACCAGTAGACCAATTACCATTGGTGTACCACAGGGATCTGTGCTGAAACATCTACTATTTGGAATCTATTTCTTGGACATCCAGGTAAAAGTAGATGGCCTGTGGCTTACCAAGTTTGCAGATGACTGCAAACTAGATGTAGTCATTAAATCCTCCAATGATGCTAACATATTACAAAAGGAACTAATGCAGACTAATGATTGATGCCTGAGTCACAGTCTAAAACTAAACACAAAAAAGTGCATCATTATCCCTTTTGACAAAGAAGTGGCCCTTGCAAATTACATTATAGCTAGCACCCCCCTAAGCTCAAATAGTGTTGAGAGACTTGGGAACACAAATTGACAGCAATTTAAACTTCCATAACCATGTCTTTGCAGTGGTAAGGAAAGCTTTCTACATTGTACATCTCATAAATAAGGGCATCGCATCCAAGACTAAGGATGTTATAACTCCTCTATACCAGACCTTCACTAAACCACTAATTGAGTGCAAAGCTCCCTTTTGCATGTACCTCACCAGACATCTGCAACAACTGGAGAGACCACAGAGATTTCTAACTAAGAAAATTGAGGGCCTCCAAAACATGACCTACATCAAAAGAATGAAGGCCCTCTCTCTGTACTCTGCATCCTGCCCTACAGGATGCTAAGAGGTGACCTGTGCCTGGCCTACAGAGCAATCTCTGATGCTGCCCAATGGAAATGCTGCATGTCCACAAATCAAATGGGACAAGAGTCACTCAGTCCAGGGATCTCAACTTAGCCTGTGACATAAATACAACATGTTGGAGAGACAGTTATGTCTCCCAGAGACTGCCGCTCATGTGGAATAAAGTCCCACTTCACATGAAACAGTGCTCTTCAATGGCTCTATTTAAGCACAACCTTGACAATTGGATGGGAGACTGTAAATTTGCCCAGGGGGTGGAACCTATGTCCCATGTGGACGGGTGTAGTCGGTGCTAATCACTGATTTATTGTTCTAACAATGATCATCTAACCATGGTCAGCTAGGGAACAAGGTTGTTACATGGCTAGCCTTGTTAAAGCCATAGGGCCATTAGCCTAGTAAACTCCTATGAACCTGTAAGAACAAGCTAGAAATGGTGTGTGATTTGTGCTGAGAGAAAGGCTTCAAAAGACAATGAGAAATGTCATCAGAGTTAGTGGCAGGCTCATGGCAATCAGACTCCATTGTAAGGATATGGCCATATTCATAATCTCAGACTTTGCCCCACAACAGGGGTGTAATAGTGAGGAAAACAGTGCATTCAGACCTACTAGATAAAGAAGGACAACATGAACTGGTGTTGATAAGAGGTGACCTGAATGCACATATCAGGACAGGCAGAACGGAGTTTGAGAATTGTCTCACTCTATACCAATGGAACAGCAGGAATACAGAAGAAGGGGCCATTTTAGACACATGATTCAGCAAGAGAAGAAAGTCATGATATAACATACAAGAGTGGCCAACATCAACTCAGGTTAAGTTCCTCCTACTAAGGAAAGGTCTCTGGGGTTGAATCGGTGTTTGCAAAGTCATCACCAGTGAAACAGTTGTCCCACAGCATAAACCACTGATTGTAACAATCAGCTGCAAGCTGTGGTCAGAGAAGGCTCTAAGGTCATCAGAATTAGTGGCAGACACACGACAATCAGACTGAATACCTGGAAGCTGACGGGAAAGAAAGCATAACAGTTCAAGGAATTACTTGGGCTCTAACACCTCAAGAAGAAGAGTAGATAGGTGGAGATGAAGAAGAAGAATGTCAGCATCTCAAAACTGCATGTGCAAGGACTATAGAACAGGTATGTGGCCAATCCAGGCATGGAAATAAGGTACATAAGGAAAGCTGGTAGTGGAATGCAGACGTCCAGGAAGTCATCAAAAGAAAGAAGGAGTGCAGGAAAAAGTGACAGATATGAAAGATTCTTGACGTTAGGAAGGAATACAGGCTGGCTAACAAAAAGGTTAAGAGAGGAGTTTTAACAGCAAAGTACAAGGCATTACAGGCACTCTATCAACGTCTGCAAAGTGACTCAGCAGATGGCACAAAGAAACTCTATTAGGCTGCAAGGCAAAGACAGAAAGATAAGGAAGATAGAAACTCCTATAGGTAGGGAGGTACTAGGCTATTGGCCCAAGGGCCTAAGTAAGCCTAGCCAACAATGCCAGCAACAACCAAGCTCATCAGTTTTTAGGATATCATAGGCATCTCTTCTGTCTGTACTCAGTTTCATCTCATATGCCTTGTTTTGCAATCCATTCCCTATCGTTTTTAGGTTCATAGATTCATAGGTGTTTACTAGGCTAATGACCACAAGGGCCTTTTTAAGCCTAGCCATGCATCGTGAATCTCTGACAAGTTATGACACCCTTGATAAGTGTAAGCATGGGCCCGGGAGATGAAGTATTTACAGGTTATCAGTTTGCATTAGAGACATAGGAGCCAAGTTCTTTCTCAGAGTCTGCCTGTAATGCCACATCATCTGCAAACAGCAGCTTGGTTGATCTGCTCCCTCTAACCTGTTTGTAGTCCATCACCAGCATGGACAGCAATGGGCTCAAAGCTGAACCCTGATGCACACTCACTCCCACTGAGAACCCCTCTGTGAATCATTCACATTTGCTACTCACTTTATATCTTCATATTAAAATTATGCCTATAACAAAATGCTATGAGAACTCATGGCTTTTAAACTGTTCTTTTTTAATAAGTTAATGCAAAATGCATTTTAGGTTTTCTCAGAATATAAAATTTAAGAACTAATAGCTTGAATGCATGTCTGTTTTCTCTTCACTCTTACATGTTTTTGAGTTCATGTTATCATGGGGTAACTTCAGCAACTCTTAGTATCAATGATTTTTTTTTTTTTATAGCTAGAGGCAAAATATTCTTACATTTTAAATGTACTTTTATAAAAAATAAAATAAGTCTGAAGTCCAGATTTGGAATCAAACAGACCTTTGAAGAAAATATTCAGATGTCATGTTGCTGTCATTTCAAACACTATGTTATTTTAAGTAATTTTCTCAGCTGTGCAAATTCTTCCACAGGTCCTACTGTGAAACGACAGCCACATCAAACACTGCATTAATTAAACTGGGTTTTGTGTGGAGTGCGAACAAATCATAACGGAGTGTAGTGTGCATATTTTGAAAAGACTGCTGTGAAAAGAACCATAAATTCATGACTTTGAAAATGTACTGCTCAGATTCTAATATTTGCAACTATGTACTCTCCATTTATTTTTTCTATTTTATTTATGATTTATTTCTTTTATTTTCTCTGTTTTGTCTCTGTTATGTATTCTCTATTAGTCTTGTCTTTATCCTTGCTATTTGGTGCAGTGTGAAAATCACAGTTTGTTATAAAATGCAGAATATCTTTTAAGCTTTGATTTTATTCTGATTTTTAGTCTTAAAATTTTCTGATTTATGAAAAAGCAGGCTACTAGGAAAATAATCTTTTTTTTGTCATTCTTATCTTGATACATTTTCTGAATCAACAACTATCATCAGTTTATTATTTCTAGCAGATTACTTTACAAAGGCATGTACTGGGATTCACAAACAATGAACAATCGTGTATCCTACATGTGAAGCCTACATGATGTTTACGTGTTAGAGCAAGTAGTAGCAATGCTAATCACATATGCATGCTTCTCATCACACCTACACAAATAAAAGTAAGTTTTCATGGCCAGCAACAGTGTTGGTGGCCTGGAAACTGTATTTAGCAGCACAAGCATACGCAGTAAAGAAATAGGCTTGGTGACAGGCAAGCCTGTTAAATGTATTCACTTGGACAGCATGAAGAGCTACATAAGGCAAACAATGCATGCTGTATGCATGCAGAGAAAGTGTACTGAATGTACCGTGCACATACATTTAACATATGACTAGACTAATAAGTAAGAGGGGAATGTGAAACTGCAAGAGCAACTACAAAAACATGGATTACTAGACAAGAAAAGTGTACTGTGGGCAATGTGCACAGAAATCACAGAGAAGTATGCAGAGAGATGTAAGAGGGGAGGGTAAATGTTCCAAGTCTAATATGATAATTGATGTGAATGTGCTTATGTCACAAAAACAACTTTGTAATAATGAAACTTTGCCATAATTATGTCAGAATAATTACTGGTGCTCACAATAGCTGACTAGATAAATAAAAACAGACATGTTATTATAGGATGCGACAGTTACACAAAATCACACTGTTTGTTTCAAGTCTAATATGATAATTGATGTGAATATGCTTATGTCACAAAAACAACTTTGTAATAATGAAACTTTGCCATAATTATGTCAAATAATTACTGGTGCTCACTAGATAAATAAAAACAGACATGTTATTATAGGATGTGACAGTTATACAAAATCACACTGTAAAAGAGGTAAATTACATCACATAAGAAGGCCTATATTATGGCATTGAAATGCTGTAACATCAAACACCTGAATGCCGACAAGTATACAGAGAAATTAACTTCCGCGATTCGCTAAATACTTGGGCAAAGATGACGTTGGCCAATTACACAATGTTGCCCTTTTCTCCACTGTAGTGCGATCTCGGAGTTGGTACATTTAGTTGGGGGTGTGTGGGGGGCACAGCCCCCACATGAGTGGGTTTGGTTTAGTCAGAATTAGTTTTGTTGCGTTGCAGGGCAAGTATTTATTTGCCCGATAAGTATTCAGCAAATTGCAGAAGTGAATTTCACTGAATACTTGTCGGCATTCAGGTGTTTGATGTTACGGTGTTTCAACATCATAATATAAACCCCACATAAGAATGTCATTGACATGCTGAGTTGAGATGACAGTTTGCAAGGGCAGTGCATACATAATGGGATATCTGCACAGCATGCATTATGTCCGTATAACACTTTTGAAAATAGGAATGGCTCAGAAGCCACAATCTCCTTTTGCAAGAATCAAATCAATGTCATCACTGACCTGTGTATTATCTCTGATCACCACAGAAATAGGCCTAGAACATGCACCAGGAGGATCATCTCTGAAGGGAATTATGCACCTCAGTATTCTAATAGTTATGCATCCCATATGTAGATGGGTGTGGTGTTACAAATGTGGGAGCACAGAGTGACATACATAATACCCTTCCATAAGGCACTCCTGCTTGACACAATTATTGTGCCAATAGATATGAACAGATGCAAACTCCACAGCATGATGCAATGTATTCCCTAGAGCTGCGTATTGTTGGCATTTGCCATAGGAAGTAGTAATGGGTATTGTGACAAACAAGTGAAATTAATGTGTGAATTAAGAAAGGATCACTGAGAATGAATGTTATATAAGCATGTTGGGAGGGTGGCCTAATGGTTAAGGTGTTTGCCTTACAAACTCAAGGTGCAGGGTTTGAGTCTCACAAGGGATAACTGGCTAGGCTTAAAATGGCTTGCAAGGGCAGTTAGCTTAGTACTAACCTATGAACCTATGTCAGACTGATGGCAATTAAATGAGTATGCTCATGTGCACACAAATATGATCAGTCCTATAGCAATGTTCAGTGGTCACGGATGGCTTCTCTATATGCCTTTGTACATACCACCCAAGAATTTAAGCACACTTGTGTACACCACAGTACTCAATGCGTGCCAAGGTAGCACTCTAACCATTACATTAGCAGAACAAATGTGCACTTTCAGGAAAACCAAAACTACATTCACATGTGTTTGTGTTACATTTCAAGGGATAAGGCTGACATGATGTAATGGTTGTGTGACATCATTACATTCACACAATATGAATCCCTATGCTAGAATGGAACATCAAGCTGTACAACTCTTCCAAATGAAAAGATGGCTATTAATCACATCCACCACAGTGAAACTATCACAGCTGTTGAATTCTACTTATGTGAAGTCATTCAATCAGCTGTACTTTATCTGCCCATAAATTCTACCTGCTAAAATTGACAGGGGAAGCCTATGCTACTACATACAAAGTACAATTGGGGTGGATGTCTTTCCTGCAGAACAGCTAAGAACACAAATGCTTGTAGCACTCAATGCTGGCTTGGAACACTTGCCTAACAGACGATAAAATCAGCACTTGTGTGGGATCAGTGAATGTGCCCCGGTATAAGTGCATCTCCAATTGTCATTTTTATGGTTGTGTGGAAGCATTACATCATGTGTATGAATCAAGGAATATGTGTCCCATGAATTACTTTGAAAGACACAGTGGTGCAGCAGATAATGTTGTCACCTCACAGCAAGAGATTGCCCAGTTTGATTCCCAGCTGGGGTGCCTTCTGTGCAAAGTCTGCATGTCCTCTTTGTGTTCATGTAGGTTTTCTCTAGGTGCTCCAGTTTCCTCCCACATTCCAAAGACATGTATTAGGTAGATCGGGCACTCTACACTGGGAATAGATGTGAGTTTGTGGTGTGGAAGAACTACAGAGGCAGGGCTAGTCACCCGGTGGTGTAACCTTAGCTCTAGATGATTGTCACTGGTGAAGTGATACCCTGATACCATGTGCAAAAATGGGAAAATGGTGTTCTGGATGGATGGAATTACTTAGTAAGATTCTTGCAGTATGTCAGACAACATTTTCTGATGGTTATTATACCCAAACACACCTGTAACTCCCTACATGGTGGGGCAACAATGTATACATATGACAGCATCATTCTTCAATACAGAAAATGTAGAATAAACTCTTGTAACAGGAAACAACATGTACACATGAACATAGCACATGTGGGTGATAACACTGTTAACAGCATGTATGCTGACTGTAAGCAGTGACATTGGAATGTGTAATATATAGCTGACATCATAGACTAATGAATGTTTGCTGAAATACAAGCTTTAATGCAGATTTATTTGATGACTATGATACTGCCCATTTCAATGTATGACATCACCATTGTGTATTACCTTCATGTTTTCACTAAACCGTGTATAGATATACATTATATATGTATTTCCAGCCTGTTCTAAATAGTAAGAGGATGAAACACACACTCAAATATGAAAGTCATTCCTGTAGTCCAACTATCAACCTATGTACTGACACAATCTACAAACAAGTGTATTATATGCATGCACCACAAGAGAAGTCTGATTGAATGTGAGTCACATTGAATCTTTGAAAGGATCACATAAGCTGTATCCTGCAAGGGTGATGTTTGTGCAAAAATGACTTCTACAGCTATGTGCAATTCTAAATGTAGTCAATACAAAGATTTGTGAGATACTCCAGAATTTACACAGACAGTCAGCAGTGTCTCACTGCGGTATTAGAACCCCTTAACTAGCAGCTGACACAATTTACAAACCAGTATATTATATGCACACACCACAGCAGAAGTCTGACTTTAGTGGTATGAGAGTGCAATATTGAAATAGTGGCATCATCAGTGTGTTGTAAACAGTATGAATTTGTGGCCAAACTGAAAAGGGGATGTATGATTGATCTAACTATGTGAATGCTTCTTATGACTGTGAGTCAAATGAGCACACCTGTTGAATTAAACCTCCAGTGATTCAATAGAACCACCATCACACACACAAGTTGACTGCTGTGAGAATATAAACCACTACCTATCTAACTATATCTACAGGACTCTTAATGCATCCATCACCACAGAAGTCTGACTTTCATATTGTGAGAGTGCGCTCTAAAGAGGATGATATCAGTATAGTGTTGCAGAGGAGATGATTTTAGCAGCAGGGTCTGATATCGATGTGGACTCACCCTGCAGTGTAAAATTAACTCCAAGCTACAATTGCATTGTGCACAGAAGTAGTTAAGGTCATATTTACACATCTACATATATACAGACACACACACACACACACACACACACACACACACACACACACACACACACACACACACTTCTGTGAGATTAGAACCCCCTATCTATCTAGTTATGCAATCTACAGGACACTGTACTTAACACAACTGCCACCTCAGAAGTTTAACTTTCATAGAGTGAGAGTTCACTTTATAGAAGATGATATCAGTGTGGTTTGGAAGAGAAGACAATGCAGTGAGAAGGGTCTGATATTAATGTGGACTCACCCTGCAGTGTAAAATTAACTCAAGGCTACTACTGTATTGTAAACAGTAGTAGTTAATGTCATATCTGTACAACTCCATACACACACACACACACACACACACACACACACACACACACACACAATTTGACTGCTGTGAGATTAGAACCAGCCACCACCTATCTAGCTATGCAACCTAAAGGGTACAGTGCTTAATGCAAGTTCCACTGCAGAAATCTGACTTTACAGTCTCACAATGCTGTATAGATAGGAATAACATCTTCTTCTGTGTCTGTGGTTGATTTGACAGAGTTAGCTATGTTGTTATTAATGTATACTGCAGAACTGAGAGTGACCTGTACCTACATTCCTACATTTTATATATATATATATATATATATATATATATATATATATATATATATATATATGAGACACATACACTTGTGAAATACAGGATGGGCAATGGATCATCAGGTTATGATGATGGTATGTAAACCTTAATGAATGGTATTGATTTTAGCTATGGTATATGCAAATGCATGGGCAATGTGGCCTGTTAGTACCAAGCAATACTTAGTCTTCCAATACAGAAGGGATAAAAAATGATGATTTCTGTACATTAATGATTTTTGTGATTTACTATCATTTCTAAGTGTCAGTCCTGCAGTGCAGAGCCAGCTGTCCAGAATGAAGTGGTCAATTAACCACACATTTCACTGCATTTTACATTAGTACATTAAAAAATTCCCATGTAATAAAATAATATCATCCAGTAGAAATAATTGTTTTATTCCAAATCACTTCTGAAAGTGCAATGCTAAGAAACATATTTGCACAAAGGTTGGCAAAGTGTTAGCACATGTGTGATGATACTTTGATGTGTTGGAATGGGACTGTGAAGTACCAGTGTTTAGTGGTGTTCAGTGGTGCTCCACATGCTGTATTATACCTTTTGATGTTAGCTCCAAAGCTCTGTTCAAAAAGTAAATGTTATACTTGCCCTTTCCATTTCTGCAATGGTACACTGTGAGCAAACAGAGTTCTCTGCTGAAGGAAACAGTGAAACACTACAGATGTTGTGCCATCTACAATGTAAACAGGCTTATCGGTGAAGTGCGGCCATCAGCACTCTGAATGATACTTAGTGGGGAAAATCCACCTGCCAACCTAGCTTTCTCTGTAGCGCAAGGTGTAAATTCTCTGAGCTAAATGAAAGAGCAGAGTTGAAGCAGGTTTAACTCCATTATGCAGATGATTTTCCACAGATTGTCAGAATGTGATTATTATATTACATTTTTATCATAACTTTAAGGCTGTCTGGGAATAACTATTATAAATATGTTGCCTGGCCAAACTGTATATGCAATACCTACTGAAATAATTTTTTATGCCTGGTACACACGAGACATGCTTCAAGTGAAATTACAAGTTAACTAGGTGTACAATGAGTTGTAAGGCAAGCACTCACCACATTATGCAATAGCTCCTGAACTTCCATTTAGCATGATATACTACAGTTGCTCATTGTCAGACATCGTGCAACTGCTGAACACTATAACTGATAAATCAAAAGGGGCTTTGAGAAATACACAGGAAAGGCACTTATAAGAACAGGCAGTATGAGTTTCACCTAATGCTGTATGTGTTCTGTTGTCAAGAAGAAAGATTAAGTATACAGACTTGAGCATTATCTCTAGACCCCACCAAGGAAATCCTACTTCACATATGTGAAAGTCACATCTTTGAAAGGACAGTGATGCCCTATGTAGCCAATGTCAATTGAAGAGGTAGAGTTTAGTCTTCAGCAAAGCAATGGCAGACAGTGCCATAGCATGATATTTACATCCATCAGCCTAATGAATAGTCAGCAGTACAAAGGGGTGAGATGAAGGGTGAAGATAGACACAGACATAGAGACACATATGAAGGGGTGGTGTTGTGGTGCATTAATGAACATGGGGTGTTCTCAGTATTAACAAACCTCAATATTAATCAGTCAGGCTCTATATCAGGAAGTGATGGCTGTGAGCGGTGAAGAAGCTGTAGATCTGGCAAAACTGACGCTGACAAGTGTAGACTAACAGGGGTTAGATAATTTCAGTTTACTTTTAGGCATGTAGATTATTCAACCACCACCATAAAAAATGAGAGAGAAGGGTTGGGGTGAGACAAGAAAGAGAGAGTATTAAATCCATGGCATATCACATTATTATGTAATTTCAGACAAGGAACACTTATGATTATCCATTCTATATACCTTTGCCACATCCAGGTATGATGGGAAGGTTTTACTCTGTTGTGTCATTAATCAGTTGCACTGCTCTGATGTCATAAATGCCAAGATTTATTACACCATTGCCATACTGCATACAATTATAATAGTTATTAGGCTTACATTAAGACATGATGCATACATACCCTGTGCCTCTATGAAGCAAGTTAAGTTCTCTTGGTGTGGCTCACAGTTTGCTGCAATGTCTTCAGCAGCTGTACAAAACAGAAAAAGTCAAGAAGAGACATGAAAGCATATTGAATAACAGTCTTACCTGGGTACTGTATTCTATGTCATTTAATACAGATAGGTTACTGTACTTGCTCAACTGAGGGGTGTCAGCAGTCCTAAACTCATCCTCTCATTAGCTAAGGATATTTTCATGTGCTGTTTCAGGTCACTATATTGGTGACAGCAATTCTTTCCATTACTTGGGATGCCAGTTGTATTGCAGACAACCTTGGCTACACTGCTCCAAGCATCAGTCTTATACTGAGACCCGGTGCACTCCCCCTGCAATAACTTACAGCTGTAGTGGTTCACAAGGAGTGCCACAGAAATCCTGCATTCCTCCACACCCCACCTCTGTGCTTTACATTTAGCACTATCATCTCCCACACCAGCCATGCCTGCAGAAATCAAGCAGCAACTCTACGGATGAACTGGCACCAAATTCCAGTCTCACATTTAATGACACACAACCATGCCAACTGCATTTGCACAATGGTAAGCACAGAAAGGCACTTGTAAGCAAGGCATTTAATCAAACAACAATGAAGATGTTTGACATGTCAGTAAGATTTGCCATGGGTTCATATGTAGGTACTAGGCTATCGGCCCTGGGGCCTATACAAGCCCAGCCAAAATGGTACCCTGTCTTTTGCCACCCAAGAAAATTATTTTCCTGTGCCACTGTTGAGCAGAGCCACAGAGGTGATCCCCAGGGTGAAATTACTATTTCCCATCCAGTCATCAAGATTTTTCTTGAAGAGTGCTAATGAGGAGCTTTGTATGATATAGATAGGTAGTTTATTCCAGAGTATGGGAAGTCTCTGGGACAGGAATCTATCCCTCCGGCATGTTCTGTTTAATGTGGTGACAAGGTTTAGTTCCCTAGAGCGTGTAGCTCGGAGGGATTGAGATTTCTTTAAGTGGAGCATGTCCAACAGCTCTGGGTTTGACATAGCTTTGTATGTTAGGCAGAGATCACCTCTGAGTAGGCGATATGCGAAGGAGTAAAGCTGGAGTTTTTTGAGACGGTCTTTTGCATATAGCATTACCTTTCTAATCAAAGGTTTGTTAGAAACTGTATTCTGATACTCTTTGTAAAAAAAAAACAAAAAGTGTTTTCTTAATTTGAGACCCTAGATCACCTGTCTGATATTTTTAAAGGCATTGTTCTTGTATGCTGTACCATAGAGAAAGCTAGATTAACAGGTGGATTTTTTACAGTACGTACTGTCCAGAATGCTGACAAGCTGCACATCGCCTCTAAGTCTGTTTGTGCTACAGAAAGCTGCCCAAATTACATTTTCACTTTTTTTCCTTAAACAGGTAAGCTTGATTGCACACCACTCGACAACGAGCAAGTGGGCAAGGCAAGAAACAGTAATAAAAAGTATATAAAGTTATGCTGACAGTGATTCCTACATCTGGAGTAATAATTTCCATAGTACCTTCACACTGTATGGATTTGAACCCCAGAAAAACTCTGTTAAGGGGTCAAAGTTACTACATTTACAGCTTCTACTGCAGAAACCAGGTGTACAGCAAGTACACATCACTCACTCATTAGTAACGGTGACAAAACGTTTTGCGTTAATGAAGATTACAGTAATGAAATTGCTCAGTTTCCTACAAATGTGTGCCCTGTTTGCACTCTGCTAAGCAGTGCTAACATTACATAGACAAAAGAACAATGAAACAATTTATATTCCACTAAACAATTTTGCCTTTTACTGCTGTTCAGATAGCTGTTGCAGAGCGCACCTCTGTGAATTCAAATTGCAATACTGATGGCAAGACCTGCTACATTTCTCAGTTTGTACCTTGGCCAGTGGAATCTCATTCACTGCCTTGAAATGCTGCCAGTCAACCATGTACTCTGCTAAATCACTTGCAAATGGGGAATACACAAATTAACTCGGGTAATAAATATGAAAAGGCAGGATTGAGAAGTTTCCTAGATCTGTGTGGTACAACCTGATCATGTGCTTAGAAAATATGCATTACCTCTGTCAGACATGTAACAGCACACTCGGTTGTGTTTTATATCCCTCTTTGCCACCAATACCAGACTAGAAAATGTTACTTTCTCATTTGCTTGAACATATCTAGATCAATGTCATATTGATCAATACTTTACAGTAATACTGGTCCACACCATTTTAAAGCTAGTTTGCCAGCACTGCCAGCTACTACTTTTTATTTTATGAACATCTTCTGTTCCTGTCAGCTTAACTGCACAAATGCAGTGTCATGGCCATTTATTTGCATCTTTGTTTCAATGTGTGATATAGCTGATCAGCATTTCAGATATATTTTAAAGAGAGGATAGACAATGTTCTTTTACTATAAGGATGTCAATGTTGTTAAGGTTGTTCTCATAGCTGTCAAGGTGTTTACACCTTTTATTGTAAGTCTGCTCTGCATGATAGAAAGACTTCAGAGAGAAGAGTCACTTCAGTATTGCTTGTTTAGTCAGAGCAATCATAAACAGTTGCAAGCCATTAGTCACTAACTGATGTTATTACTTCTCCCTGCAGTCCTACGGTATGTGCATGCAGTCATGTTTACATCCCCTACACCAAATGAATTTTTTGGTATTGAGAAATGCTAATGATTTTACACCATATTTGCATCTTCACAGTACTCAGAGGGCTGAATCTACACTATAGAAAGGTAATGTTGTAGCTATGGAAGGTGAAGAAGGGGGGTCTGATTGGATACCGACAGACCATTGTTGTTAGTTACTTGAAGGAGATTGTTCTACAAATCACTGCCCTGTTTCATAAGCTATGTTTGTCCTCTACACACACTGCTTATATCTTAATATTTCAAACACATTTTAATATGTATGGGAAAAAAAGTTTTGCAATGTATGACATTTTAAATTTCACTGCTGCTATACTGCACATATGGCAGTTCTTACTGCCCTTCCCCACTCTGTGAGAATAATGATGCAGGTTCCATGGGATTTGTTCATTTCTGTTTGACTTACTGTTGCATATATGTGTGATGCACAGAGTCATTAGGTATGAGACTGACAGTATGGTTTTATCTTTTTACACATTTGTTCATCTACTATATATTCCACACTTACCTTGACATTACTGCAGTTAAGAGTCATGTGATTTGGGGCTGTTTCTGTCTGATGCTATCTGTACACAGACATTACATGGGTAAGTAATGTTTGTGGTCATTGGATGGCATCACTTTTAATATTTGTATGTGCTTAGGTTGTTATGTGTAGTCCTTCACTAGTGAGTGTTTGTGATATCATTTGCCACTTAGCTGCTGTTGTGTGCACTTACCTTTGAGTCTTAGGTGGTGAGTGTGAGTGCAATCCTTTGCTGTTAGCCAGAACAATGCATGTTGTGCATGTGTACATCTGATGTCTACCTCTGAAGCTGGAGGTTCCCTCTCAGATTCCTTGTCTATATGTGCAGGAGGTGCTGCCCCACCGGTGGTCCAGGAATGTGTGGTCCTAACCCTTGTTCTCCCTTTTGCAGCTGTTTCCTCAAGATAATATTGTGCAAAATTGGAACAAATTGTGAGAGTTTATGCATAGGTGCCAGTGTCATACTGCAGGGCACCCCCCAATGTGTCTACAGAGCAGAACCATGACTTCAGCATACCAAACACATGCTCTGCAATGTTTCTAGTTTGAGTGTGGCCGTTGTTGTATCCTTCTATGAGTGTGCATTTCTGATGAGTGTCATAAGGCTCAGTTCCAGTGCATAACCTGCATAACCCAGTAGATGGCCTTGTGGAATATCACCCCTACCTAACCTTGTGTAAAGCCCAAGCTATGCCATATATATGAGTGGTGATAACTGCTTGGGTTGCTGCATAGATACTGAGGATGATCCTTTTGGCATTACAGACAACCTGGCAGTTGATTAAGTGGAACCCCTTCCTGTTGATGAGTGTCCTTCCCTGTTCAGCAGGAGGGACTTTTATTTGTATGTGAGTGCAGTCTATGGCCCCCAAGACTTCAGGGAAGTGTGCTATGGCATATAATTCCTACATTGTTCTTCCTCTCTCCTCTGGAATGCATGGAATATAGATGTACTTCCTTGCATGTTGTAGCATAGCATTTTGATATTGGTGAAATATTCTTGAAGCTAAGGCCTGTGACACCCCTAGTAAATTCCATATGGGTCTCTGGAATGTTCCAGTAGCTAATATCCTTAATGCTACAGTTACCTTAGTTTCTACTGGTATAGGTTCTACTCAGTTTCCCCTGGGTCCATGGTGAGGGTGGCAGAGGTTGTAGATTTCCTGTAGTGTTTCCCTATCAACCCTTTATCAATCTAGTATTTCAATATCATGCAGTCCATGATATATTAAATGGGGTCTAAACACCCTTCTCCTTGGACAAGATCTATCAGCAGTAACAGCAGCATAGAGTGTTTCACATATACATGCAAGAGAGCAGCAGCTGCTAACAGAGCTTTTTTAAGTGTGATGGCAGCTGTATTCCAATAGGTTTTGGTGTTCATAGTAAAGGGCTAAATTTATAGCTTTTTGAATGGCTCCACCATATTGGATTGGTTCATTAGCATGCTTATGCTTTAATTATCATACTCTGTTGTTTACCTTTGTTTGGGGGCTGTACATGATGTGTAGAGCCATTTAATGAATACAAAATGGTGCACTACCACAATATAATGTGTACATGATAGCAGTGTGGAAATTAGCCGCTCATGAATCTGGCCTATTGTTTTATTTCTTTATTTATGAAACTCACTATGTTTGAAGTGGTGCTATTATGTATCATTAGAAGTGATTATTTAAATGCTTATAAAACGATATTTGAAAACTGGAGTCCTGTAAGAAAGGAAATGAAATAAATTACAATAGAATGAGAAGAATGTTAGTCTTACATCTCAAATAATGGAACTTGCCATAAGATATTATCAACATTATAGGGACCTCTGCAGCTAAACAGTTGAGTGCAGATATAGCGATGTCTTAACAGATATTTCTAAAGAGCGCTGCTTCATTATTTCATATTAAAAAAATATATATTTCACTGACATGAATCTGATTGAAAGGACTAGTGACAGTGTACAATTAGCTCTCTTTCTTAATCCTGAAAAAACTCAAGTACTATAAGCATTGTTCATATACTCTGCTAAAGGAAACTTGTTGATAAGTGGGTTAACTTTCAACATGAATATATAATGGGCTGCAACTCCAAAACAATCTGATTGATTCTCATTTGCAGAAATGAGTTTATTATAGTGGAGTCAGTGTGCTCCCATCTTCAAAAACAAATTTACAGCTGCATTTTGAATTTTAATGATGAAAATGTCATTTTTATGCCACAGCCTTTAAAACTAATGAAAACTCACTTTTTTTTAATAGAAGTTCGTACTTTTTTGGTAGTCTTGAAGTCACAACAATAACATCACAATATAACTACACTTTTATGGGGGTGGGGGGGTTCGTTTCTCTGATGAGAATTGAAAACTACACTTTTATTTTAAACTAAATATATTGTAATTGTTGTAGTTATAATTTCTGGATGGCCATTCTGACTGTAGTTTGACCCTACATACAAATGTCGGTATCGCTGTGTTGTCTTCAGATTTTCTTATATGATTTTATTGACAAGACAGCTGGATTCTCAACCTAACAATACTGTATTACAAGAGCAACACATTCTAAATGAAAGAAATCAGTGTTAAGCTTTATGGAACAGAGGGTTGAAGCCTTGATGGTCCCAAATGACCACCTATCAAATATTGACCCTGGATGATAAAACTGGAAATGGTGGCAATAACTGGACAATGATGACTAACTCTTCCTAGGGAGAGGTAGATATCCTATCTCTGCTACAAGGCTGACACGTGCCGGCATCTTGGTGTAAATCCAGAAAGCCAGTGTATATGCCATAATGTGTGCTTGGCCTACATACATTGGTAGTAACTATTAACAGGCACAGAGGAACATCCACACATCACTGGGCTACCACAGCAGGCCTTGATTTGCTGGTGCATGCCCTGGGAAGCCAGCAGATAGACTTAGAACCTTATAGCAGAAAACTCATATCATTTCTAATTGAAGACCAGGATCATCAGCTTTCCATTAAGTTTGCATTACCTACACACACTGGGAAGCAGAGGGTAACAGAAAATAATTATTGCAAGATGGTAATGAATTAAACAGGCAAGAAAACAACAGATTCTTGAATGTGTGGTTGTCAGTCTGCTCATGTCAAACTGTTTTTCAGAATGATAGAAAATATCACTTTTCCAAGAAATACTATTTAAGTTTTTATGTCATAAAACACACTAAAAATATGACTTTGATTGCTACTGGGTTTGTTACCAGAACAACTTATTCATTTATATGTCTGTTTGGGTCTATATTATAAGCACGAAAGACCTTTTCAGTGAATACAAAAACAGCGAAACATATTGTGCGGACCGCAAAAACACCGAGTGCCATAAACCGCGAAATCCAAAATCTTGAATCGTCATAGTTGGCCAACCCCACCGCCCGCTACATACTACCTACCCAAACAAAATAAATAAACCACATACATACACTAAACAAAACCCTACTTCTAACTGTACACTAAACCTTGCATACATTATTATCTGTGCATGTACCTTAACCTGCACCCTAACCCTAATGTCCGTAACTATTGCACACTTACCTTAAGGAGCTATACCACAGAAGGGCCAACTATGACAATTCAACATTTCAAATTTTGCACTTCATGATGATCGGTGTTTTCGAGGTTTGCTGAATACTTGTCGACGTTTCCGCATTTGCATAAGTGGACCTTCGCGGTTCTAATAGGGAACCATCTGTTTCATAGTGGCTATCTCTTTAAAGCTTTTTGATATTGACTCTCCTATAAATTTGCTGTGAATAGTACCAAAACCAAGCACATACTGCACAAAAACCTAAGAATACCACTGGTATGTTTTTCACCATCTGCACTGTCCAGTTAAAAAAACCTGGCAGCTTAGACATCAAGGTATGTGGCTTACTCAAGCAACGTGGAATAAGATGTAAGATATAAAATTTACTAACATTTGTAGGGAGAAAATCAATTGGTTTACAGCTCCTTCTACCCGAAATATAATATGCCATCTTCACTATAGCTTAAAATTCCTCCTCAATTATTAACAAAACAACAAAATTAAACAAAAACAAAACTTGCTATTTTACCTCTTTATATAGCCATAGACAGTGCCAATGTTAGGTATTACTGAAAGCAAAATGGCTGCCAGTTACGGTTATGGTAACCTTATTATTAACCACACTTACATTCAAATTTATCAAGCAAGAATTCTGTCTTCCCTTAGCCACATACACACCCAGACAAATTATTGCCATCTTAGATCACAAGGCCAAGAAGTTTTAGTGCTTTTTCCTCTTAAGTTTGTTTTGGCAGTGGGAGGGAAGGCTTTCAAAAATATTACCAGCAACTTGGAATGGGCACTGCTACTGTCTACTATAGCAAACAGATGCATAATTACATTTAGTGCGCTATATTAAGTATGCCGCTATGGGCTACCATGATTCACAGTGGTCCTCAGCAGTGTATACATGCCTTCCCTTTCTATGAACAGCAGACAAGAGTAGTGAATAAGTCACTGTATGCAAAGTGCTCTTATGCTCATTTTGGCAGGCAGTGTTGTGTAGCACTACAGTGCTATGCAGTTCATCAGTGTAAAGCGGATAGTTAAGGTACAGTCTGCCTTATCAAGTAGCCATGCTTGGGCACTTACTAAAGGAATCTATACCATAAATAACTGGCTTATAGTACTGCACAGTGCTCCAACATCATGCCCGACTGTAACTTTCATTATGAGGGATTGTGATTCGTAAAAAATATTGCAATCATTAGACATAAGGGTGAGACAGGGGACATTACCATATAATCGCAATGAAGGGGCCTGGTGCTAAGTGAGTTCCACTTGGTAGGAACTTGCCAGCATCACTGTAGAAAATTATTGAGAGTTTTGTGAGGCAACATGTTTGCCTGCACCACATAGACTCCATTGCTAATAGGTATTTTTCTACCATAGAAAGGAGTCCATCATGACCATCCAGTACTTCTGTGGCATTGGCTTTATGAATATTCATGCAGGGAGATGGGTTGTTTACAAATGTACTTCAAGCACAAAATAAATTGCTAAGACAATGGAGAAACACTGTGAATGTGGACTTGCCCTGTGATAGTAACAATTTATAAAATGCTAAGGGCTTTGCTATGCAAAACATACTGAATACCATCCCTGATTATGAATAGGGCCATCACTCCATATCATTCTGAGAACTGAACTGATATGCTGAAGATAGAAGTCTAAACGTATTAAACAACTAAATGTTCTGTCTGAATGAAAATGTTTAAGGATAATGGCTAATGCTTGTGTAGTGAATTCTGGCCTTGGGCTTCAGCATAGACTTGTAAAAGTTTATTCCTTTCTGACTAGAAACTATTGTTTTTTCCCTTTCCCACTGTTTAGAAGTCACACAATGTTCTAAAACAAGAACATGTCTGCATTAAAAATCAAATAACGAAGAATATTCTCTTAATTCTCCTTAATCTCCAAAAATTAGCCAGGATGCACTTAACATGCTTGTCAAAAATATATTAAATTTAATTCAGTTAAGAGCTCTCATCATAAAAGACTTTTTGAAAACTGAATATAAAATGTACAAGTCTAAATACATCACAAATGATCATGTAATTAAAACATGTGATCAAATAATCTTACATAATGAAACACAAAAACTGTATAAACCTTTACCTAGAACAATATTAAAAAATACAAAATCTAGAGCTTGAACATTTAATAATTTGAGTTTTCATTTTTAAATGAGGTAAAACGATCATTGTCATGTTCGCACTTGACAGTCAACTCGAGTTTAATTCGATTTGCCTTAGCAGCTCTTTATTTTCCAATAAGATCTCCCATGATTTGCCTCTTAAATCAGATGTTACTTTATCTAAAATAAAAAACATGAACTTCTTAAAACTGTTAAAATGTTTTTACTTTTGATGCAAATTATTTCCTACAGATCACAGGAGTAGCAATGGGTACACCATGTGCCAACTCTTATGCGAACTTGTTGTTGGCATATTGGGAATGTACCTACATTCTTGATCATATATTGTTCTCAAAATATATCAAATACTATAAGAGATTTGTAGATGACGTCTTTCTTATTTGGGGAGGTGATCTAGATACTCTAGATTAATTCATCTCTTATATAAATGGAACCACTACTTTCCTTACACTGACAAGTGAGAAATCTCAAAATAGGATTGAATTCCTAGATATATTACTTAAGAAAGAACATCTGATTATTAACACAGAAGTCTATAGGAAACCATGTAGAAGGAATGACCTTTTACATCGAAATAGCATGCATCCACCACATGTACATAGGAATATAGTAAGAAATCAAGCAATGAGATATTCACGCTTAACAAGGGATGATGCAGTTTATAGGGAAGCTGTCAATGACATACAGAGAGATTTTACACAGAGAGGTTATCACAATAGGGACCTTAGAATTTTACAGGAAGTCGAACGTGAGAAAGCAGGACCACCATATATCAGAGGGAATAATTATTCCTATGTGACACACACAAGTCTATCAGGGCACTTTTCCATCCTGGACACACAGGAATAATAACCTTAGAGTTAAGAGGTTAGTCATTCCCTATACGAATAATAATAAGACTAAAGCAGAGATAATCAAGAAAAACTGGGGAATACTATTATTAGATGAACAAATAAAAGAACTAGTAGGTACTCATCCTAGTTTTAGCTACAGAAATACAAAATCATTAAAAGGGATGGTGTGCTATGAGAACAATGGCAAGAAGGGATTATGCTCCTCTAGGAAAGGAACTTTTTCTTGTCATAATTGCAATCAGTGCAGGTTCATTATAAATAAGAACTTTTTTGAACATCCAGAAATGCATATTAAATATAAATTTAACCATTATGCTGACTGTAGATCCAGGAATGCTGTCTGCTTAGCTATATGTCATAAATGCAGTAGCTTCTATGTTGGCAAGACTAATAGGACACTTAGAGAAAGGATAAGGGAACATGTTTATGCCATCAGTAGGGAGAATGAAGGCAATGCCATAGCTAAACATGTCCTACAGAATGATACAACTCACACCTTTAAGTTTCTGGTATTAGAGTTTATACATGCCACAGAGAGGCTAGGTAATATTAGTAACTACACAGAGAAAGAGGAAGGGGAAGTGGATAATCAGGCTACAAGCTGACAGGGGACATGGTTTGAATGACAGAGTCTCACTAAAGCTATTTTTGCTTGATCGACCTTTGAAGCATTAAGTCCTAGTGATATAATTGTTAATATATATTTTATTAGAAGTAAGCAACAATACCTTTTATTGGGGAGTGTTAATGAAACTGACCCATGAGTTTATGTATTATATATATCTGTTAGCTAATGATGTTGTCATGCTATAAATATGAAGTCTTAGAATCTGCATTTTTGTAATTTTATGTGCATATATATATATATATATATATATATATATATATATATATATATATATATATATATATATATATATATATATACATTTAGATATGCATATATATTTTATGTTGTTTTTTATATATATATATATATATATATATATATATATATACAAACACACACATATATATATATATATATATATATATATATATATATATATATGCATGCATTTGGGATCATTTATGCACAGCATTAGAGAAAAAGAATTGTAACTTTAATTTCACTAAGAGATTTTATCATGTGATTTTTATTAGACAGTTCATTGGTTTTTGTTAGGAGAGAATGATATTTAAAGGATTCTGAATGCTTTGTAACTGTTTTTAAGTCTGAGGAAACGTCCTTGGAGACACAAAAGCGCTTACTTTTGTGGAATAAAGAAGCAATTTTCAGTTATTTTTAGTGGTTTGCTTCGATTGTTGTGGAGTACCTACCATCTTTTTTTTTGTTTTTGTATAGCATTTTGCTTGGACGTACCTTACCCCTGCAATGTTTTCTTCTTTTTTATATTTGGAGTTTCTCTGTGATACTCGAATGGGGGATTGTGTCAAAGGCCTTTCGCTAAAAAAAGATAGGTGGTATGTACTGTTTTGCCCTCATCCGGGGCTTTGGTGACATTCTCAAAGAAGTCTACTAGGTTTAGTAAGCAAGAGCTACCCTTGACGAAACCAAACTGGATCAGGCCAAGAGTTTGAAGGTCTCTTATGTCCTTGTAGATAAGGTCCATGATGATTCTTTCCATAGCCTTGCAGATAAGACTGGTTAGGCTTTTGGGTCAATAATTCCCAGGGTCAATTGATGGACCCCCTTTGTGCAAGGGGATTAGGTTGCTGTTCTCCACTCTGCCTGGACAAAGCCAGTTCTCAGGCTATGGTTAAAGAGAGGGCCAAGTGGTTCTACTAGGTCTTGTTTTAGATTGTGTAGTAAGCAGCTTGGGATGTTATCTGGTCCCAAAAAGGCCATGATTTTGGTCTTGGAGAGTGTTTGTATGACCTGTTCTTTGGAGATACTCAGTAGAGGACTGGTGTCAGGAATGCTTTGGGGTATGTCTGGTGAGGATATTGCCAAATCTGTCAGTTAGCAGGTTGGCAATTTCCTCAGGTTCAGTGTGAGTGGTACTGTCCACTGTAAGTTTGGCACAGAGCTGGTCATTCCCTTTTAGGTTTCAGCACAGCTAAAGAATGCTTTATGATTGTCTTTAGCTAGGGATGCTAATTTAGACTTGTAGCTAGTCTTAGAGGACTTAACAAGATACCTCATTTACTTGTTCAAGCTGTGGAGAGTATTCTTCCTCTGTGGAGTAAGTTTCCTTCTGTTCTTAGATATCAGTTTCTTTCTTTTGTTGTATAGCTTATTTATACTTACAGTCCACCAGGGTACCTTGTTTTTTCGAAAAGACCTGGTTTTGTTCTGTTGGCTACAGCCGAGTCAATGCATTTGTTTAAGTGGCGGTATAGGGCATTTGTTTATTCCTGGACATAGGACTCATTGTTGGCTATGTTGGCAGGGGCTTTGAAACTTTTTATGTCATTGCTTAGTAGGCAATATTTTGCTTTAGAGAAAAATTTCAGTTTTTTTTTTTTTTTTTTTTTTACTCCTGTAGGGTGTCAGGTTTAAACTTTATTTCAAATGAGACAGATTTATGGTCTGACCTTACCAGGGAGGGCAAAAGACAGGGGGTAGTGCAGTGACCGCCACATGTTGGTGAGCACTATGTGCAGGTCATCTGAGCCCCTTGTGGGGGTACAGACCAAATGTTCCAGGGCATTTGAATTAACAAAGTCATGTTTGTGCTCATGCAAGTCACCCAGTTGATGGAAGGATAGTTGAGCTCTCCCATGACCAAGGTGTTTGGCTCTATGCTGAGCAACTCTAGGAAGTCCAGATAGACAGTGTGCTTCTCCTGCTTCATGGAAGGGGACCTGTAGCTATCAATGATGTGGAGGGCTATTATACCTATGGTTAACTGGACCTGGAGTAGCTCAAGAGTCATACTGTTTCAACAGTCTTGTTGAATATTTGGATTTAATGATGATGGATCTACCTCCACCTCTGGTTCTTTCATGCTCATTTTAGAGTCTGAACGTGTGAAAGGTATTGTAGCCTTGTACAGCCAGAGTGCTCTCAGCTGCCTTGAACCAAGTCTCGGTTACAGCACAAATGTCAGCATCTTCCAAGGTGAGGATTGCTTCCAGGGAGTGCAGTTTACTGTTTAAGCTCCTAGCATTAAGCAACATGACTATAATTTTGTCTTTAGTGGGTTTCTTTATGTCAGAAGTTTTGTTGTTTGGGCATTCCCTAAAAAAGACACTATGGGTGAGGCAAGTGTCTTTGCCAATATCCGACAGCCTTGAGGAGACAGGTGAAGGCTATTTCCTGCAAAGAAGTATGGACTCTTAACCATGTCTTCCCAAGCAGACAGATACTAGATTCCCCTTGAAGTGACACCAGAAGCTAAGCCAATTATTAAAATCAATCATTTTTTGTCTGTATTGTGGTATGTATCATCCTAGGTGAATGTAGAATGCCACCTAGGGCTAGGGACATACCTGCCTGGGACACATAATCTGAGAGTTCAGTCCTATCTCTCTTCATATAGTCCAGAGAGGTATGTCTCAATTCATTCACACCAACATGTGCTATGACAGAGTCATAACAGTACTTGTTGCTGAGCGACTTGAGTGGTTGCGTAATTTGATGGATCCTGGCCTCTGATAAGCAGCAGACTGTGACCTTCTCCTTGTTCAGCCTGGTGTGGGGACATCTGTGTGTCTCACTATTGAGTCCCCTATGACCAGAACATTAGATTTTGAGGTATTTTTCCTTAGGGGCTTAATTATTGAGACATCGATGCTTGTGCAGTGGTGGATTCTGTTCATGTACCAGTATGTGTATGATGTTTGTGCTTAGGAGGTCTCTGATCCTTTGGTAGGCTCTTAGTGATTACCTCTGCATATGTGAGTTTGTGTCTTGACCTTATCTTGTGTGATAGGGGAGTTGTGTGCTGGCAACCTGTTGTATGTCTTGTATATTGTTATATGATAGGACTGCTTCTAATTTCAAGGTATAGTTACATCTCTCACATGCTATCTGTGTGAGCTTTAGGAGGAAGTGGTTGTCAGTATACACGAGGCAATTACTAAATTGCCTCAGGATGCTCATGTCAATCAGGTTGGCTGGAGAAATGGTGGGAAACTGTCCGCCGATTATGGCAGGTATTATATTGTGGTAACTAGTGGGGATGGGCTAGATGGACCAGAGTTTGCCTGTGAGACTAACAAACGCGACTATTCTTTGGAGGGCTAAGGGTGGAAGACTGCTTCAACACCTCAGAATGAGCAGCTGAATTGCTGACTAGCTAGTAATGCACAACTTTGCTGAGTGCAGAGAGGCAGTGCAGCTAAGTATGGTTCTCTAACAGATATCAAGGGAAATTGTGTTTCTAAGTGTTTGCATCTATATATGAGAGTGCTAAACCCCACAGTGCTGTGTGCAGCTATGGACATACATGAGACTCAAACAGAATTGAAGTTAAACAGTTTTAACACAAATTAATAAATAGGAAAGCCTTTTTCAAGCAAGCCCCAACTTAAATGGGTCCTGGGCTACACACGTCTGCCAAAAGAGTGCAAAAAGACCTTCTTAATGTAGGATGGATGGTTTTAGTGCTCAAGTAATACCAAACAGCCTAGATTCAGCAAATCTGAATGTAGTATATGCTATGAAATACAGAAGTACTAGAAATTCAAAGTACAGAAAAAAGTCACAGCAGTAAAAACAGCAACAATAAAGCAGCAATTAATCAAAATATGGTTCAAAAAAGTGCAATGCAAGCTTAAAATATACTTATTTTTTGTTGAACACTGTGGATGCCTTGCATTCTATTCAGATTCAGTCCAGGTCTCTGGCTAAAATGCAAGAGAAATTAAACAGTTTTAACACAAATCAATAACCCTGCAAATATCTGTGTAAGTGCTATAACCATATATGAAACCATGTACAGTATGGGCAAGTAAGGTTTTAGCAATTGTTTAACCACAACTTTCATAAGAATTTTTGCAGTAGGTCTAAGGATTAACATAGTTCTATAAACATAAACCTCATGGGGTGGTTGACTTTAGGCATGGGAATGACAGTTGTATGTTTAAGTAGTATAGCAAAAGTAAAAGTTTAGTAACATGATCAAATGCTTATTAATAACTGGTGTGGCCATTTTTAGAAAAGGCAGGGGCATTTTCCTGATAGTGTGAGTCTTTATCTTAATATTGTTTGAGTAACCTTGAGACACATTTAATTGAAACACCTCTGAAATGTTGTGCATTTAACGCTATGATTTTAATACTGTAGGCTCTGTAATATGGTTAGAATCAGGGTTCTCAATGAAGATAAACATCACCGTCAGGAATGTTGCCACAGGAACACAAAGCTGGAGGTTCCCTCTCATTTCCTGTCCACCAATCAATGTGAAAATATTCCTGTGAGGCTTCATTGATTTCCTCTTTAATTCCATGCCATCTTACCCAAATTGGTTAATATCGGATGACTCTAAGATAAGTAGGCAACACGTTAGTAGCTCTTATTAACAAATTCCACTGTTGTGAAGGAATTCAGCTCTGTACAAGGTATTATCTTTGCAGCCCATAAAATAGGCCATTCTTTGATATCAATGTTTCAAATGGAAGACCTTGATTTAGGGGTGAAGCATGTCTCAATACCAGATGACTGCCTTATAGGATCATAGAACATTACTAGGCTGTCTACCTGGAGGTCATTTTAAGCCTAGCCATTTCATCCCAATGTAATACCATGAAAATGCTAGTCAGTACCCAAGACTGCATTCAGTGATAAATGCCAATGTCCAGGAGGGTTGTGTGAACTATCCCTGGTAAGACTTTATGGTGCCCCATCCATTCGTCTAAGTTCCTCTTGAACAGTGTCATAGAGGTGCTCTGTTTCATATGAACTGGTAGCCTTTTTCAAACATGTGGCAATCACTGGGAGATAAATCTGTCCCTCCAGCATATCCTATTTAAGTTGTAGGCCATATTTAGGGGCCTGGAATGAGTAGCCCTAGTCCCGTTTGATTTACTGATATATAGCAAGTACATTAGGTTTGGGTCTTGGATTGCTCTGTAGGCCAGGTATAAGTCTACCCTAAGAAGTCTATACAACATGGAGTATAGTGACAGGGACTTTAGTCGGTCTGTGTAAGTCACATGCTGGAGCCCCTCAATCTTCTTTGTTAGAAACCTTTGAGGCCTCTCCAGTTGCTGCAGGTGCTTTGTACAGTACATACCAAATGAGGCATTATACTCAATTATGAGCCACATTAGTGCCCAGTATAGAGTGGTTATAACCTTTTTTGCACTTGATGCCTTTAATAATAAGAAATGCTACATATTAAGCCTTCCTTACTACAGTAGACACATGGTGGTCGAAGTTAAGGTTGCAGTCATCTTGTGATCCCAGGTCCCTTACCACTTCATAGGTACTTAGGGTATTGTTGTTGATTTGACAGTGTGAAGGGACATTGTGCTGAAGGGAATGATGATGTATTTCTTTGCATTCAGTTTGAGACCGTGACTAATACACCAGTCGTTGATCTGCATGAGACCCTCCTGCAGTACACAGACATCATTTGGGGATTTAATGATTGCACCTAGTTTTCAGTTGTTTGCAAACTTGGTCAGCCGCAACCCCTTAGTTTTGACCTGAACTTCTGAGAAGTATATACCAAACAGTGTGGGGCCCAGCACTGACCTCTGTGGCACCCCACCGGTAACAAGTTTGATGGCTGATGTGGAGTCACCCACATTGATAGTGTGTGTCCGGTTTGTGAGACAGTTGGCAACCGATCTTACAAAGAAGGGGTTTACATTCAGTTTGCTAAGTTTATCGGTAATACCTGAATGTGGGATTGTGTCAAAAGCCTCTGCCAAGTTAAGGTATGTTGTGTGCACAGATTTGCCATTATCAGTGGCCCTGGTCACATTTTCAAAGACATTCACCAGCTGTAACAGGCAGGATTTGTCCTTGACAAAGCCAAATTGGGTAGGATCCAGGGTTTGGAGGTCACCTATGTCTTTATTTATGAAGGCCATAATGATATGTTCCATGGCCTTACAGATGAGGCTGGTCAAGCTTATTGGTCTATAATTCCCTGGGTCTGTTGCTAGGCCACCTTTGTGGAGGGGGAACAACTGTTACTGTTCTCCATTACACAGGAACAAAGCCTGTGGCTAGGCAATGACTGAAAAGGGTACTTAATGGTAATGCTAGTTCATGTTTTATCCTGTTTAGAACACAGTCTGTGATTTTGTCTGATCCCACAGAGGCTGTGTTTTTTGCCTTGGACAAGGCTTTGAGGATCTGCTCTTCAGATATGTAGGGTGGGTGGGGGGGTTTGGGGAAGGTTTGTGATAAGTTAGGATGGGATAAGAGAGTGAATTTTTGCCAAACCCATCTGCTGGCAGGTTCGCTATCTCTGTGGGGTCAGTGTGTGTGATACCATTGACCACCAGTTCTGCACATGCTTGGGTCCTACCCTTTAGGTTACGTACTTAGCTGTAAAAGGCCTTATGGTTATCCTTGGTAGTACTTGCTAAGTTTCTCTCAAAGGAGCCCATAGAGGATTTGTCAAGTTGTCTCATTTGCTTGTTGAGGATGAGGAGAGTGCTTTTCCATTGCTGGGGCCTTGCCTTTGTTTTCTTGGACAGCAATATTTTGCATTTATTGTAAAGTTTGTTGATGCTGGATGTCCACCATGGCAGCTTGTTTTTACTTGGGGCTGTAGCTTTGATTTTTTCTGGTACAGCTACATTTATACACTTATGCAAGTGATTGTACAGGCTTTTGTGTAAGCTTCTGCGTACTTACCACTTCCAGCTAGAGGTGAGGCTTGGAATGCATTTATACCTTCACCTAGGAGGGTATAGTTTGCCTTGGTGAAGTTTTTTAGTCTGATTTAACTCTTTGTGAGTTCTGGTGTCAGTGCCAGCTTGAAGGTGAGGGTCTGACAGTTGAGGCAGTGCATCTGTTTGACATGTTAGTGAGAACCAGATCTAGTATGTTTGTTCCTGTTGGGGTATGAACAGTTTGTTCCAGAGCATTTGAATTAACAAAGTCAAGGAACTTTTGCTAGTGAGTTGGAGCTAGTGTAGGTTTCCCAGTTGATGGTGGGATAATTGAAATCCCCCATAACCAGAGTGTTTGGTAAAATTTGGATTGTCTCCAGTTTGGTCAAGTAGGATTCATGGGGGTCGTGACCCATGGAGAGGGCTCTATAACTAGCTATGACTTGAATGGGGGTCTTACCCACCGTAACCTGGACTTGGAGTAATTCCATGGAGTTGTCCAGTATAACTAGACGGGAGGCGAATTTCTCTCTAACATAGATAGAAACACCGCCTCCTTTGGTTTTTACATATTCATTTTGTGGTCTAAAGGTGTGAAAGGCATTGTAGTCTTGCAAGGCCGGGGTACTCTCTGAGGCCTTGAACCAGGTTTCTGTGACTGCACAGACATCTACATCTTCTAGTTATAGAAGTGTTTCCAGGGAGTGCAGTTTTTGGTTTAAACTCCTAGCATTTATCAGTATGACCCTTCTTTTGTTCTGATCTGGTACATTTTCACTTGGAACTATCATACATTTTACTTCCTGATCATGAGTTAGTTTCTCAGACACAAGAATGTAAATAAAGTAATTAGTGAAGCTCTTCCTCCTGTCCCTTAGCAGCTCCTTCAGTACTGTGCTACATTCCTGTCCTTCAGTAATGCACTATAGTCTAGTTCTTGCTCAGCTCCATCAGTACAGCACTGCATTTCTGCCCTTACTCAGCTTGTTTAGTGTTATAAAAACTTCTTCTGGGCACAGCAAATAGATGTTTACAGTCTGACTGCAGTGTAAACTGAAGTATGTTTGTTTCTTTTTTTAACTGTCATCCATAGCTGGCCTTAGGCATAGGCCAACTAGGCAGCCGCATAGGGCACCGTTCTATCAGGGACACTTTTCCAGTAATCTGCATGGTGTAGGTAGACCAGGATCGGGACACTGAGTAGTGCTGGGGGCACCATGGAGCCCTTTTGCCTTGGGCACCAGTTGACCAAATGTCGGCCCTGCATGAGAGACACACTGCACAAGGAACAGGAAATTACTTCAAGCCTATTACCACAAGCGTCCACCAGAAAACACTGCTATCCTGTGGTTAAACATATTATTACACATAACTGAAATAATACGCACACATAGTAGTTGTTGCTATATGCACGTCTAACAGCCCAATTCAACAACTACTATGTAAGTCAACTCCATTTGTGATCCAAAATCTACAAACTTGTTTAGTGTGAGTGGCTTTGTCATAGAATCAGCAATCATTTTATCAGTTTTGCAATATGAAAGTACAATCACTTTTTGTTCAAACGAGTCATGAATGTACTGGTGTCTGACATCAATATGCTTGGTTCTTGCATTGATAATCTCACTGGGTTGCAAGCTTAATGCATCCCTGATTGTCCTCATATAAGGCCGTAGGCTGGGACATGACACTGGTTCTCCACAATCTTCAAGTAACTGCCACAAACAAACATCTTCTTGACTGCATAGGCAGCATTGATGTATTCTGCCTCTGTAGAAGACAATGCCACTGAGATCTGTTTCTTGCTGGACCAGGAAATAGGTCTGTTTCCTAATTTGAATAAGTAACCACTTGTAGATTTGTGTCTGTGTTGAGGTCACCCGCCCAATCAGAGTCCACATATCCTGTGAAGTTTAAGTCACCAATTGCTGACAACTTTAAATTCAAGCCTTTTGTGTCTTTGAAATACCTCATAACTTTTATTATTGAATCCCAGTCTCTTTCACATGGTTTACTTACACGCCTGGAAAGAAGTGACATGGCTGCTGCAATATCTGGATGTGTAGTGGTTGCAATGTACAGAATTGCCCCCACTGCTCGTCTGCTCTTCTCATTAGATGGTAGAAGATATTCCTCTCCTTCCAACTTTGGATAAGTTATGTCCATGGCCATGTTCACTCCCTTAGCCTCAACCATGTTGAACTGTTGAAGAACTGAATACATTTTTGCACTCTGGTTCAACAGAAAACTGCCGTCGTCTTCACGCCGTATGTTAATTCCTAAGTAGTATGTCACCTCACCAAGATCTTGAGTCTCAAAGTGCTGATTGAGCACTGTTATTAACTTTGCAATATCATCATTCCTTTTGTAAGCAATAATCAAGTCATCCACATAGACTAACAGATACATCCATTCAGCCTCTATGCATTTAGAGTATAGGTATGGATCAGCTTTGCTTTGCATTAATCCTTCATCTAGCAGAACTTTGTTTACTTTTGAATTCCACACTCGTCACTTGTTTAAGGCCATACAGGGATTTTTGCAGTTTGCAAACAAGATGCTCTTCTCCACTTTTCACCTATCCTTCTGGATGTGACTTGTATATTTCCTATTTTATATCTCCATTAGGAAAAGCTGTCTTGATATTGTGATGTTTCACAATCATTTTATGTAAAGCCATCACTGTCGTCAGTGTTCTGAAAGTACTTTTGTCTGGCAACTAGAGCCAAAAGTAGCATCATAGTCTACACCAAATTTTTGTGTGTATCCTTTTGTAACTAACCTTGCCTTGTAAGTACAGACTTACCCTTCAGAGTCACATTTCACTTAAAAAAAACAATTTACATTGGATTACATATTTACCTTGAAGAAGCTCTGAAAGTATCCATGTCTGGAGTTCATTGAATGATGTCATCTCTTCATCAACAGCTCTAATCCACATTTTCTTCTCATGTGGTGGTAGTTTTCGCATCTCCTCCCATGAACCTGGCTCAGCCTGAACTGCTGTGCAAGCCATATTAGACAAACATTTGGGTGGAATACCTTTATTGCTTATTGTTGATTACCTGACTGAAGTCACTTGTGGTTCAGCATCTTCTTTATCACTTTTTGAATTGTCTGCAATAATTTCTATTTCTGTGTAGCTTTGTTCTTGTTTTACTTGTGACACAGATGTGGATTTTTTCTCAGACTGAACAGTTTGTGTCAGTTCCTGATACTTTGAGCACACAGAACTTTCAACAATGATCACACTTCTGCTGACTGTTACCTTGTTTGTGTCTGGATGTAGGATTCTGTATCCTTTTTGAGACTCACTATAACCCAGAACTATACCTTCCTTTGCACATAGATCCCATTTTGTACATTTTTCCACTGGAATATGCACATATGCTTTATTTGCAAAAATTTCGATGCGTCTCAAATCTGGTTTCTTTCTATTCCACAGTTCATATGGCGTTTTTTTCTGTTGTTTTTCCTCAAAAGCCATTTTGGAGATAACATGCAGTCATGACAGCCTCTCCCCAGTATGTGGTTGGCATATCAGCATTGAAAATCATGCTCCTTCCACTCTTACAGAGAGACCAATTCATTCTGTATGCAACAAAATTCCATGTTTTCTGAGAGTGGCTTGTGTTGTGCCACTTGTATATGTTTGATCAGTTCAACCCAATAAGTGTAAATGTGTAGCCAACCTCAACAGAGCTACATGAGACACTATATGATTCTGAGCTGTGCAGACTATGGAGGGAAGGACTAAAGATGGAATGTTCATTCTACATCATTAATGCTGTCACATTCTACAGGACAAAGTCACACTGGACCTTCACTAGTCTAGATACCAGTCTGAGATCCCACATAAAAAGGCAACAGTTTTGTCCAGGGAAATGTCATCCACATTAAGGCCACTAGCTGAAGTTTTTATGATGGTAGGCTATGCAATCCTGCTGGTCAAATGACTCAGAAAACATTTTCTGTCTATGATGGTAAGTCTCCTGTCTGACTCTTTGCAAACCAGGTGGAGTACATCTAGCATAATGCTCTTTCTAATATGTATGATTTTTCAGTGTGAGGTTTTCCAGACTGGATATGAAGTACATTTCATTATCTTAACTTTTATCAGTTTATGAGTTTGATATCAAGCTTAGACTCTAAAATCCATACACTGAAATCTGGTTGTTTGGCCTGGAGGTGTTTGGACATGTCATATTCAGTAGTACCATTCCTCTCTACTTAAGAAGGTACTGGGATCATCTGCATAGAGAAATAAAATCATGCCTATGAGCCAGGTGATGTACACTCAACCGGTGGCTCAGGCACTATTGCAGCTGGCACAGGGAAGGAGAAATGATGAGGTATTTGCCTGCTCACCTATTACATAGGGAAGACCTTGCTGGAGGCACATCTTTTCCCAAGTGCTGGTAATACTACTAGGAGTTGATGAGGAGACACTACTGTAGAAGATGAATGAGCAGACAAATGAAGGAGGAGTCACAAAGCAGGGGGGGAATGCTTCCCTCACATCATCACTGCACATCCATTTGGCTGACATCACCCAGAATGCCAGCGCGGAGGCAGGGTATCAGCAAGAAAAACCCAGCTTGGCCACAGCATGATGGTGTCATATTTTTTACTCCTATACACAATCACAGAAAAATCATATTCCATACAACTATACAGGTTCTTATTATCGGGAAGGACAGGACCACAGAGTGTACCCCAATATGTTGGACCAGGAAGAAATGAGCAATATAAGAAAGCTAGTTATCCGAAGTCAGCTATAACCAGAACCAAAAAAAGATGAGGAAAAAGGAGGAATTGATTGTTCTAATTCTCAAAAAAAACATCTTTAAGTCTAGGTTATCTGAATTAGAACCCTATCTCTTAACTTTCATTGAGTGATAAAGTGGAGAATTAGCATTTTTGGCCACTTTTTTGTTTTTTGGAAATGCATGGGCCCCATGATTCTTTTCATTCCAGATTTAAGGAGGATTAGAGCATAAAGACAGACCTTATGATAGTAGAGAACAGTCTTCTGGTAGCCAGAGATCTATGGTATTATTCTTTCTTTCTTTTAGTCCTTATTGGACTGTCTGCAGCACCTGCCACAACTGATAACGGGATACAATTGGAATGTCTGTAGATTCATTTTGATATTTCTTCCATTATCTTTTGAGCTATTTCTTTCATTTCCTATCCTTTCAGCTATGCTGTTCCTTAAAGTTGGATTCCATTCTATGCCCTTTTTATCTGTGATATACATGCTACCTATGGGAGATATGTGTAGAAGGAGAATACTATAGTACCATTGTTAAGTTCTCCTTCCCTCAAGAATGAGAAGCCCCTTCTTGCCTTTGGTGAGCATTTTAATGCCATACTTTAATGAATGAAGGAAAATCAGCTGAGACGTAACCCCATCATGACAGTGGCAACGGCTATTCATTCCACTCATAAATGATTCACAGCTCCTATCCTGCATACAAATATAATTTATGGGGGGGGTTATTTGGAGTACGTCTGATCTAAGTTATCTTGAAGTACATCTTAATAGCAGGCAAAACAATTTGTTGACCAGATGTCAGATATTGCCAGTTCTTCCTGTTGTCACCCAAAAATGTTACCACTACTGGGCCCCTTTTACTTTGAGGGGGTTGACCTTGAGTGGTTCCTGCTCTGGTAACTTCATACCTAGATCATTTTAATGCTCTCCACATGGGGCTTCCAGCTATGAACTTGCAGGTTCCAGCTGGTGAGGCATTTAGCAGATGTATCTAAGCATACTTGAGGTATTTCCCTCCACAGCTATAATTGTTGGCTGTCCATTAGCACCCTCTGAATTAGAGGTTCATCTACAAAGACCTTAAGTTGACATGCCTTAACATATACCATCTTGCTCTTGCATATTTGTAATAACTGCTTGTCTGTAGCCAGCATCTAAAAATCTCTGTTCAGCACCCCAGGGAATGCCAGAAATCTCCAGGATAAGTATTTATAGACTTTTTTTGTTTTAAAAAAAGACTTTCAGACTGTGGGATTCCCTGTCCACTACTAATTATGAGTTCCTGATTGCAGAGAGCACAGAAGATGCCATAACATGTGTCTCTTTAATAAAGGCTATGCTGATGTTTAAAACATTGTGTGCAAATAGTTTATTTATGTAGTTTGTATTTAGTTGTTGTTCTGCTGCAGATGTTTTACCTGTAAATTATTTAATGAATTTACTGAACTTAGATAAAAGCACACAAATAAAATCAGGCTGAATGAATAACTTCTTCTGGTTCACTGCTCTTGCTGTTCATCTTGCATAGAAAGGGACAAAAGATGGAGGTTTCTCAATTTACACCAAGAACAAACACACGTCAAGGTTGGTCAACCAGCATGATCTTCTCCACATCTGAATTCCAAGGAGAAAGTACTATACCATATACTTACAAGCTATAAGTCTCCCTCTTTGACCCAGGAAACCCATAACACATTCTTAAACATACAGGAGACATTCCCCAGTCAGTCCAACATCATATTCATGGCCGACATTAAATACCCCACTATAAATTGGGAATCATACATCACTCTAAACATGCAGGCCCAGAGACTCCTGGACTTTGCAAACACAACCTGAAACAGCTAGTCTTTACACCCACTAGGGGTGTTAACATCCTTGACCTGGTTCTCATAAATATGGACCCCCCCCCCAAGTATAATGTCCTCACTTGTCAGTTAGAACATAAAGCTGTCTACTTTTAAATAAAAATAAAACCCAAGACCCCAACTAACCTTGGAACTTTAGTGAGTTATTCTGAGACAAACCTCCTATTAAATGATACCCTGACAAAATTTCAAACCACTGTCAAACCCTGAGCACACTCCCACCTATACAAAAGTGTTCATGATAATACTGTCCAGTCATGTTAATGGCTGCATTGAGGCAGCCATAGCTACTCTGAATAAGAACAGAGCAAACTCAAAGAACAAGCCACACTGGTTGAGTCCCAGCATCAATAGGTAGTATAACAAAAGGAATACAATCATGGGAACAATGAGTAAGTGCAATGCCCAGCAAGGTAAAACCTCACTCACCAATCTTAACAAGCAACTCAGCAGGTTAATCAAGCCTACCAAAGCCAAATTTGAGTAAAAAATAGCCTCCCCAAGCCACGGTCAATCACAAAGCATTATTCAGCTATGTCTGTAATCTCAAATGCAATACACAACAATGTGCTGAATTGATTGTAAATGGAGCCAGTTATTGAGCTGGAAGATATAGCAAATCTACTGACTGACAAATATATAGCTCCAGTTTTACCACTCCTTCCCACCCACAATACATTTCTCAGGAAATACCCTTAGCCATAACTTCCCTAACTTTAACTAGTCCTTAATACACTAAGGCCTAAGGCCAAGAATACTACATCAATAGGCCCCAGTAATATCCCAGGATGCCTCCTTAATAAGCATAAAACATGGCCTATCAGGACTAGAATCACTATTTAACCATAGCCATCAGACAGGTTTCATGCCAAATAAATAGAGGACTGCACCTGTCATGCCTCCTCACAAGGACAGACCATCTGCAGACCTAGATAACTATAGATCCATAAGTCTGACTAGTCTCATCTGCAAAGTCATAGAAAGAATTTTCATGGAAATGATAAACAATGACAGGAAACCTTCATACACGGGATCCAACTCAGTTTGATTTCTTCAAGAGCAGGTCATGCCAACTCATTCTGGTGGACCTCTTTGAGAAGGGCAAGGACAAAATGGTGCATACTACCTACCTTGGCCTGACCAAAGCATCCAACACAACAATCTGGGCATTGTAGACAAACTCACAAAATTAGGTATACACCCCTACGTCACCCACAGGATATCCACTTGGCTCAAAGTTAGGATCCAAAGTGTTAGAAAGGGGAGTCTGTCTCTACAAAAAGGCCCATCACTAATAGAATTCCTCAAGGCTAGGTGCTGGGGCTGCTCCTTTTTGGCATCTACTTGAAGTCAAGGCCAACATCATGGCCCTCTAGCTGACCATGTTTGCAGGCAAATGCAAACAAGGTGTAGTCATATAATCTCCCAAAGACACAAATAGCTTCCAAGAAGACCTGCCTCAGAACAATAACTGTTGCTTGAGCCACTGTCTAAAACTCAATGCCAAGAAATGCATAAAAGTATCCTTTAGAAAGATGGCCACCTCTGGAAACTACCACATTGAGAATACACCTCTAAGAGTAGACCCAGTGGCCAGGAATTTGGGAGCACAAGTAGTTAAATAAATACATAAATAAATAGTAACCTGGCTTTTGACCATCATGTGTTTAATAAGGAAATCATTCTGTGTTGCATAACTTATAAGCAAGGGTATAGAATCTAGATCCAAATATGTCATTGTTCCAGTGTAATCAGCCCTCATCAGACCAGTCACAGAATACAATGCTTCCTTCTGTATATACCTAACCAGGCATATGCAAGAACTGAGCTTCCACAGAGTTTCCTCACAAAAAGAATACAGGGAGTAAACAAAATGTCCTAAGTGGACTGCCTCAAAGCTGGATAACTATATTATGTCTCCTACAAACTGCTGAGAGGCAAGCTATGCCTGGCCTAAAACACATCCTCTGATCCCATTATGATGGACCTGTTGTACAGCCACAAAACAAAGAGCATCAGAATTACCAGATCAATAAATCTAAACCTTGTCTGCAACATAAATAGGACATCCATGTGAAGGAGAGCTCCTCACTAACCCAATTCAAGTGTAACCTGGTCCAGTGGATGGGGAATCAGAAACGTATCCATGATCTGGCATCTGTGTCTCTATTAGACAGAAGCAGCCTGTAAATAACCCTAGGGTATCAAAATGTGTCATACAGTTGGGAAACATGGCTAGGCTTAAAAAGGTCTCATGGATCATTAGCCTTTTAATCACCTATGAACCTGTGAATCCCTTTTGAACATAGTAGTATTCGGTAGCTAAAGAAATGTACAAAATTCAACTGAATAGTTTATTAGCAAATGTTACTCATGAAATCACTGTATAAGGCCCAAGTGCAGAAAGGCAGTCTACTTTCTACAGGATCAGATGATAGCTGATAGGCAGAATATGTTCTTTCTGGATTTCAACATGCTAGAAAGTGTGAAAGCCTCACTTAACTCAGGAAAAAAAGATGAGGAAAGCCTACATTCCCCCACCCATTAAGTGTGAAGTAATATGCATGAATGATTTTTAAGTGTAATGCAGATGAAGATGATGTCTTAAAATATTAAAAGCAAAGACATTTATCTCTGTCATGTCATGGGTGGCACAGTGGTGCAGCTGTGAACTTTGTTGCCTCACAGCAAGAGGTTCTCCTGTTTGATTCTCAGCTGGGGTGCCTTTCTGTGTGGAGTCTGCATGTCCTCCCTGCATCCGTGTGGGTTTCCTCCAAGTGCTCCAGGTCCTCCCACAATTTGAAGACATATGTCTGGAGTGTTTCTCCCCATGCCTCCACTGAAAATGGGCTCTGTCCCAGTTGGACTTTACTGGTAAATAAATGTTGAATAAAAAATAAATGCTTGCATAAAAAGTGCATACTATGATATACACTGAAGATTTGTGTAACCAAAACTTGTTCTGCACCACTCTTTTTTTCCTGCTTAATCTGTCTCACATCATAAAATACCTACAAGTCTGTCGTGCAGCCTTTATTTTCCTTTCTTATTTAGATCTTGCATTCAAAAGTGACCTGCACTGTGTTTTGTTTTAATAAACCGCAAAAGGATAAACATTGCTTTAGCTGGTGGTGGTGTGCATATTTTCTACCAAAACATGATTTCTAGCTCCAATAGCATCATTTTCCTTAAAACAAGCTTCTTAGCACAAGTTTTAGCAAACAGCACATTTTTTTTTCCTTTGAGGGCAGGAGTGGAGCTCCAGCAGTGTTACTAACAGTTACTTCACTTAAAATCAGCTGACCGCAAATATTATAAATTCATTTTATGTCTGGGAATTATGATTAACAAAGGTAATAGGTGCACAGCTGTGTTGTCCTAGTTTCATATTACGTTTTTTACAGTGGATCAGGTATGGAGATTTCCTGGGTATGGGGTGCTTTCATATTGTAAGTTGCCTTATACACGCACAGACACATCCAATTGTAGTTCGCAGTACAAAAAACACTAAGTGTATTTCTTGTTGCACATATTTATTACACAATATACTGTGTTAAATAAGTTCTGGAATGCTAAAAATTGCAATTATTAATCATTTTACTTCAAAATATAAATCTTTCCTGCAGGTGTACTCAACTGGAAGCTGAGGCTTTGAGCCATCTGAAAGTTTCCAGTCGCATAATGTCTCTAACTGCACGATAGACCAAAGCCTTTGTGATGTTTTTTGTACTTCATTGCACTTCCATCTGAAAACTTCTGGGCTTCAAGCACTTTACTCCATCTGAACTAATAAATTGCAGTAAGTTATTAGCAAGGACATCACTAACAGAGGCAGTCAACAGCATTGTTGAGCTTACAGCTTTCACAAGCTCATCAGGTACTATGAATAGAAATGGAAATTGCTTTCAAACAGCTACTCAGAGAAAGCCTAAATTAAAAGTAAAGCAGGTATTTTGGTCAGTGTAGAAAAGTAACTGAAAGGTCATAGAAACTGAGATTATACAAAAGCCTATACTGTGGGAAATATTAATCTGTTAAAGTAACATCAGCATAACTCTCCCCGAGTCAGAAACTGGAGGCTGATTCAATTTAAAAATAAGTACAGACAATCTGGCCTGTACTGACATGTTCACACCACGTTATGAAAAGTCAGAATAGTGTTTAAAATACACATTTCTTCATCTTTGGCCTGTAGTTTTCTTCTAGTAACACTAATCCATTCAGACCCAAGGATATACTTGATGCATCCTTCACAAGGTTATGTACCAATCAATCATATCCCATAGTGACTGCTGAGCCTAAAAGACAGTAACAGTTTTCATTATTTTTCCAGAGACTGCAGCAGTCACAAGGCATACCCATTTTTAGTAGCTCATTCTTGCAAGCATAAATGTAAAAACAGCAAAAAAATATCCACATCTTCATAGAACAGATGGATAGTATAAGACACAGTTAAAAAATCCAGAGCAGCTGGGAGCAAATAACTAGAAAGGGAAAGATGATGGAATGGGAAGACGCCAAGAATTTATTTGGGCTGCAGGTTCAAGACTGCCTTCCCTATCAAGGATTAATATCAGAGTATAGGCAAAAAGAAAGAAACGGGGGACAGGGATCTAAATGAAAGACCAGCACTGATAAGAGTTTTTAGTAGAATCTAGAACAGCAGCTGCCATTAAAAATGAATAATTAGTAGACCTTATAAAATGGGCGGCTGTGGTGATGCAGCAGTTAGCATTGCCACCTCACAGCAAGAGGTTCTCCGGTTCAATCCTCGGCTAGGGTGCCTTCTGTGCAGAGTCTGCATGTCCTCCCTGTGGTCATGTGGGTTTCCTCCCACATCCCAAAGACATGCTGTAGGTGGATTGGACACTCTAAATTGACCCTAGGTGTGAGTGTGTACATGTGTGCCTTCTGTGGAAGGTTGGGTGCCAGGCTGGCAACTCGACACCATAAAACTCCACTGACAATCATGAGCAGGCAGGTGATCTGCTGTGGTGACCCCTAACCGGGAAAAGCTGAAAGAAGAAGTAGACCATAACTATATTAAATATTGCATGATAACTATAAGAATCAATCAGAAGAGGTTAGAAAAGATTGGGAAGAGAGACTGGATAAGCACTTCACAAAGAAAAAATGTGAGGCTATATGTATGTATGTCTCCCAAATATGCAACAAAAACTAAAAGATTTAGAATTTTTACTTGAAAATGTTTATATAGATATTTTTATACCCCAAGTAGAATTCAGAGAATTTTTCCTCAGGTAGACAGCAAATGTCGGAGGTGTGATGGGGAAGGAAGAGGTAATTGGAAACATATTTTCTGGGAGTGTGATGAGTTGGCGGACTTTAAAGTGTCCCTGTGGGATGCACTGTCAGAGATGCTGGGTGGGCAGATTGATTCAATGAGAGAGATGATTTTTCTGAGCTATGATACAGAATTGGAATTGTCTAGACATGTTAAGGCCTTGCGGTATCTAATTATGGTGGCTGCCAAAAAAGCAATTACTAGAAAATGGAAATCAAAATATAAACCAATTATATATTAGAAAGAGTGAATACAGTAACAGAGATAAAATAACTGGAACCGAGATGTTTAGAAAAGGGTAGGAGCAGCATTTCACCTTCTCCAAGGATGATGCCACAATATGAACAAAAGATGACTGACTTTAATAATTGGCTTAGTTTTTGGTGTCATTCTAAGTGGAGTGCAATATTTGTCAGCATGGAAGAAGATGATCAACAGACCATGGTGCTTTGTCAGGGAGGGTCTGCACATCTCCCCTTTAGGCTTTTGAATATTAGCTAAAACATTGTCTTCCCCATAGTGTCTTTTTTAGGTAATGCCAAACTGAAAGAACTTCCAACATAGCAAACCAAAACCAAGAAAATCTAAAGGTATTACTGCTTAATGCTAGGAGCCTAAACAAAAAACTCCACTCCCTGTAAGCTCTCTTTACCCTAGGGAATGCTGATGTCTGTGCGGTCTCTAAGACATGGTTTAAAGACAGCACACCAACAGTGCAAGGTTATAATGCCTTCCACACATTTAGACCAACTACTTCACAGGCAGGGACTAAAGGTGGAGGTGTTTCTATTTACATCAAAAATAAATATACTTCAAGGCTGGTCTAACAGGACAATGCACTTGAGCTGCTCCATGTTCAAATCTCCATAGGTAAAATCCAGTACCACTTCCATGCAAGTTATAGGTCCCCTCTATGACCCAGGAAACCCATACCATGTATTTAAACTTATTAGAAACATGAACCATCCAACCCAATACCATATTCATGGGTGACTTTAATTACCCCACTATTAACTGGAAATCCTATACAACATCAAATTTGCATGCACAGGGGTTCCTGGATTTTGTAAACACAAACTCCCTGGACCAGGTAGTCAATACACCAACCAGGGGTGCAACCAAACTGGATCTGGTCCTCACTAATATGGGAGTGTGCTGCACAACCCCTACTGTAATGCATTCCCTGACCACAAAATGGTCTCCTTTGAAGTAAATGTAAAACCTGGACCCTCAGCTAAACAGGGAATATTCAGGAACTATTCTAAGGCTAACCTCCTGCTATTAAGTGAGAACCTGGCAAAATTTCAAGCCCCTATAAACCCTGAGAACACTTCTGCCTATGCAGAACTGTTCACAAAAACCATGTACAAGCATGTTAATAGCTACATAGAGGCAGCTGTACCCACTAGCAAGTAGCACAGACCCTGCTCATAAAATAGGCCTCTGTGGTGGAATCACAAAATCAATCGGATGTATAACAGGAGGAAGAAAATCATGGCAAAAATTAGGAGGTGCAGCACCCAGCAGGATAAAAGCACTCTCATCAAACTAAGCAAACAACTCAGAGGACAAATAAAGTCTGCCAAAGCCAAATTTGAGGTAAGTTTGGCCTCCCAGGCCAAAGCATTCATTAGCTCTGTCCACAACATCAAAGGCAATAAGCAATTGTGTGCAGAGCTCATTGTAAATGGAGCCACCTATACTGCGACAGAAGATATAGCAAACCTCCTGGCTGATAAATTCAGCTCCAGTTTTACTCCTCTCTCCCCCTCAACCTTCCCTCAGGAAATATCATCAAATATAACTCCCCCTACTATCACTAGGGAACAGGTCCTTAATTCTCTCTCTAAGACCAAGAACAATATGTCAATGGGCACAGACAATATCCCAGGATGCCTTCAGAATAGCATGAAACATGACCTATCACGGCCTCTAGAATTACTATTTAACTGTAGCCTCCAAACAGACTTAATGCCTCATGAATGGAGAAAGGCAACAGTCATCCCTCTGCACAAAGGTGGACCATCTACAGACCCTGGAAACTACAGACCCATAAGTCTCACTAGTGTTGTATGTAAAGCCAGGGAAAGAATTACCATGGAGATGATCAATAGAGGCATAGTAAACCTCCAGACACCAGACTCAACCCAGTTTGGTTTCATCAAGGGCAGGCATGCCTACTCAACCTGATGGACTTCTTTGAGAAGGTCACCAAAGCAATGGATGAGAGCAAAATTGTTCACACTGCCTACCTTTACCTTGCCAAGGCATTTGAAGCAATACCCCAATTGGGCATTGTTGACAAACACAAGAGGTTAGGTACAAACCCGTATGTCACCCAGCAGATAGCCAACTGGCTCACAGACAGGACCCAGGAAGTTAGAATTGGGGAGTCCACCTCTACAAAGAGGCCAGTCACAAGTGGAGTCCCTTAGGGATCATTCCTTGGACCACTCCTTTTTGGCATTTACTTCTCAGAAGTCAAGGCCAATGTCAGTGGTCTCTGGCTGACTTAATTTGCAGATGATTGCAAATTAGGAGCTATCATTAAATCTCATGATGACACAAATGTTCTCCAGCAGGGGCTGACACAGACAAACAACTAGTGTCAGAGCCATGGACTAAAACTAAATGCCAAGAAATGCATAATAGTATCCTTTGGGATGTCATCCATCCCTGGTAACTATCATATTGACAACACACCCCTTAGAGTTGAGCCATTAGTTAGGGACTTAGTGACACACATAGATCTAGCCTTTGATCATCATGTGTCTACAGTGGTGAGGAAATCATTCTATGTTGCACAACTTATAAACAAAGTTATAGCCTCTAAGTCCAAGGAAGTCATTGCTCCACTGTATTCAGCATTCATCAGACCTGTCATTGACTACAATGCCCCCTTTGGTATGTACCTACTGAGGCATATCCAGCAACTGGAACATCCACAGAGGTTCCTCACTAAAGAATACAGGGCGCAAGTAATATGTCCTATGCTGACCGTCTTAAGGCCCTATCCCTGTATTCTGTCTCCTACAGGCTTTTGAGGGGTGATCTATGCCTGGCATACAGGGTGTTGTCAGACCCCACTTTGATGGACCTCCTGCATATCCACAAAACAAACAGTACCAGAATTACCAATTCTAAAGATTTAAATCTTGCCTGTGATATAAATAGGACCTGCTGGAGAAATAGGTATGTATCCCAGAGACTACCCCATCTATGGAACAGGCTCCCTATCCATGTGAAGCAGAGTTCCTTCCTAACCCAATTCAAGTGCAACTTGGACAAGTGGATGGGAAACCGGAAATTCATCCCTGGTTTGGCACCTATGTCTCTATTGCAAACAGGTAACCTGTAAATGGTTCATCTCCCAGGCCCATGCTTACCCTTATCAAGGGTTTTAGAACTTGTCAGATATTTGGGATGCATAGCTAGATTTAAAAAGGCCTTTGTGGTTGTTAGCTTAGTAAACACCTATGAATCTATGAAAATGAATTGGTAGATTATAAGTGATGTCTATTGGATGGTGCAGTGGTAGCATTGTTGGCTTACAGCAAGAGGGTCGCTGGTTTGATTCACGGCTGGGGTGCTTTCTGTGCAGAGTCTGCATGTCCTCCCTGCATTTGTGTGGGTTTCCCCCCACAGTACAAAGACATACATCTGGAGCATTTCTCCTTGGGCCTGTGCTGAAAATTGTCTTTGTTCGAAGTTGGACTTTCCTGGTAAACAAATGTTAAATAAATAAACTATAATGTTTGCAACTGGGAGTATGTCAGTATGGTTTGAGATGCAAAATGCTTGCAACTAGGATTGTGTCAGTGTGGTTTGTCTTATTTATATAAATGTATGATTGCCTATCTTGTTAAGTGATCATTTAATAAAGATGTTTCTTGTTTAAAAAAAATGGCAGAAATTGAATAATTAATGTAATGTATGTATGCACATATGCATGCATCTACATGTATGTGCCTATACTTTTTATACTTACAGTATACATATTTCCCACCAGGAAAACTTTTTGCCACTTGAATGCAAGCCTGAAGACTACTCACACACAAATACACACACACACACACACACACACACACACACACACACACACACACACACACACACACACACACACACACACACACACACACACTCGTGTATATTTCTGATTCACCTTCACTTATAAGAGGAATCCTTATCAATATCCATAAATGCTTTCATGCCTATCACCTTCAAATTTCTAAATATATGCAATATTTCTTGGTTATTCACTAGCTCTTGCCTCTCACTTTCTTTTGCACATTCTGTTTTTAGTGTGCCTACTCTGTATTCCTGCTTTCACTTGGCTATTACTTCATGTTCTATCTGTAATGCACCAGCTCCTTTTCTCTGCCTCATATAAGTCTTCCTTTATCGCTATGATGTGCTTGCTTATATATTTACTTATGCATAAGAAAGAGAAATATAATCCAAGTATTTAGTTTAATTAACTCTTTTACTCTCTTGCTATCAAGCAACAGATTTCTCTCTTAGTAATTAGAAATCCTGATAAACATTCAAAAGCCGAAACTCAGAACTTAACCTGAACAGATTTTTTTATGTTTGGAAGAGTGATGCCTTCCCTGCTACCCCGCAAATAGTATAACTCTAAGGTGAAGTCTCCTCTTGGATATTGAGACGTTACCCAACTGCAATGACCCTTACGGCTGAAAATTAATTTTACTTATAAATTGGCTAGAAGTCATATTTCAAACAAGTGGGTTTCAAAAAATTGCCTATTACCATTTTATATCAGAGTTGATATACAAGAAAGCAGGCAGAAATAATCTTATGATATTTACTTAATGGTTTGAATAGGGATAAATGTGGTGATATTTAATGGTTTGAATTGCTGTTTTTTTTAACTACCTCAGCTGTACACCAATAATGCTATTCAGTGTTAAATTTATTTCTTACTAGCCAAAGTAAGTAATACAAAGAAGTCATATTTCAGATCATCAATACACATCAAATATCATCACTTCCTAATACTGCTGACCTAGGAACAACTACCACCATGGGTCCTGCAGGGGGTGCAGAGTCATTAGGTAAAATAGAGAATGCTTTTCATAGACTATGCAAGTTAATGGAATGGCACACAATGATTTAAATTACTCATATTCTCTTTCTCTCTCTCTTTGTATATATATATATATATATATATATATATATATATATATATATATATATATATATATATATATATATATATATATATATATATATATATAATGTGTGTGTGTGTATATATATATATATCTATATTTCTATATTATATATATATTTCTATATCTATCTATATATATATATATATATTTATATATGTGTGTGTGTGTGTATATATATATATATATATATATATATATATATATATATATATATATATATATATATATATATATATATATATATATATATATATAAATATATATATACTTCATTTAAACAAAAGTACGTTTAATTTTACTTACCCAAGCTGAATCCACTGAAGCTCCATTTCAACGAACGAACGGACTGCCAAATTCCTTTCCCTGTGAAAGGAAACACTTGGCCACCATGGTAACCAACTGAAACAGAGGAAAACTAAGCCAACCTAAGTGGGGAGCTTCTCCCCACACGCCTCCCCACAACCCCCTACTTAAATATACCAACTCCAAGATCGCACTACATGGAAGAGAAGGCATAGTTCACCATGGTGGCCAAGTGGTTCCGTTCATAGGGAAAGGAATTTGGCAGTCCAGTCATTCGTTGAAATGGGGCTTCTGTGGATTTAGCTCAGGTAAGTAAAATTCATTTAAATGTGTATATATATATATATATATATATATATATATATATATATATATATATATAGGGGTAATGCATTTTGCCTAAATTGTCTTTGGATGACATCTATTTAGGCAGATGGTCAACAGGTATGCAAGATCACACAATTCTCAGGGTTTAGGAGTATTTTCTTTCCCTGATATTGTATGATCCTGGAGTTAGTTTATATAATCACCACATGGTGGATGCATGGGACTTGCCCCCACCAAAATATTTTTTTTATTTAAGTTTTGCATTTGCCAAGTTTGTTGTTTAACTCATATGTAGTAGCATGCTGACATTCCTGTTGTCGACATTTTGTGATCAATGTTTCTGTGTTTCGATGAAAGTGAATAAATTCATATCTATCTATCTACATTACATATATACATTATACATATATATATATATATATATATATATATATATATATATATATATATATATATATATGAGTGTGTGTGTGTGTGTGTGTGTGTGTGTGTGTGTGTGTGTGTGTGTGTATGTATGTATGTATATGGATCCTTCTGCTTTCATCCATCTGATAGGAAACTTTTAAATCTTGAAAGCTCATAATCTTGAAATTCAAAATACTGAAGCCAAAATTTTGAAAGCTGAAAATACCGAAAACTCAGAATACTGAATTTCATAATTCTGTAAAAACTACAGGATAGTAACACTTATTGTACTCCACCAGAAGTGCATAGAGAAACAAATAAAAGACAAAGCATATTAGTTTACTCAAACTATTAGCAGGGGGTCAAGCGCCCTGCACCCCCTATACCGCCTGCTACTTAAATATATCAACTCCAAGATTGCACTTTACTACACTAAGATGAGTTATGTTGTGGTACAGAAAATTAAAAGGGAACATGGCTAAGGTCACAGGTACTCATGAAGCATGTAATAGTATGTTTGCCATTTTCTTCTGTGGAGTGCAATCTTGAAGTTGATATATTTAAGTAGCAGGGGGTGTGGGCACTGGGTTGTGTAGGGGGGCTTGCCCCCCTGCTAATAGTAATATGTTTTCTTATTTCCAACTGTTGGTGAACTCTGTTTTTTCAATATTATGAAATTAAGTATTTTGAGTTTTCAGTATTTTGAACTTTCAGGATTTTGGCTTCAGTATTTTGAATTTCAAGATTATGAGCTTTCAAGATTTAGAAGCGGACCCTTATATGTAGATATATATATATATATATATATATATATATATATATATATATATATATATATATATATAAATATAAGTGCACACATAAAGCTCATACAAGTTGGGATCTTCCTCATCCATCCAAGTAGCAAGTTTCACAGATAACAACCTTGATAACTAAAAGCCCATATCCAAGAAGACTCAAGATGAAGTGAGGCAACTATCAACAGCCCCCCTTGAAGTCACATGCAGAGACTGATACTACCTATACCAGGAAAAAAGCTCACACAGGTAAACAGGATGCAAGTCAGGGAGGGCTAGGTATACCAGCACAAGACACTTATAAATAATTTACTGTTAAGTAGACAACTAGTTCAAGCTCCACAAAACCAGTGTAATATACTGGTACTTAGTTTCCTCATTTGGTAGGCAAGCTGTAGAGTTTTGCACTAGCTGCAGGAAAATAAGTTCCTTCTCAGGACTCCCAGATGTAGGGCATTGCAATAGCCCAAGCAGAAGAGGTTTAGTGCATGCACCTCAATAGGAAGAGCAGAAGATGGAATAAGCTGCCTGATCAGGTAAATATTCCAAAGATGGAAGCCGGAAGACTTGATGACTGGTCCTCCTAATACAGCCTGGCATCAATTTCTCTGCTAGATCGCACACCTTTGGCATAATGTTCAGCTTACTTCCACTATAGCAAATATTAGGGGACAGGATTGACAAGGAAAAATCTTTAAGACTTGCATGAAGAGCCATTACTAACATATTGGAAGTGTTAAGCATAATATGTTTGCTGACCATGCAGTCACAGATACTTTCCAAAATGACATGATGGTTTGGAGCAGGCATATAATCTTCCAGTAATAAGAAGTAAAGTTGGGTGCCATCAGCATAACATTGGAAATACGATTCTGTCAGATAAATAATGTCTCCCACTAGCAAAATATATACAGTCAAAAGAAGAGGAATGAGACTGGAGCCTTGCAGTACTCCACACTCCAGAGGGAAGGGAAGGAAGAAAAAGAACTTACCCCACATAACACCCTCTGAATGTGGTATAGATGTAGGAAGCAAACTAATCTAGAACAAAGGCAGAAGCAATGTAGCAATTCTCAGGATTGTTCAGAAGACTGGAGTGATCCACCATATCAAATCCTGAAAGAAAGAAAGCAATATAGATAGATAGATGGATCTATATTGAATCACTGAACGCTTAGAAAAGTGAACGCTGATTCATCGATCCCATGTAAGTGAAAGCTTATAATCTCGAACACTCAGAACAGCGATTTTGTTTCCCAGGGAAAAAAATCGCTGTATCTGAGAAACACACACACAACACACGCACACCACAAACTATTTCTTATGTGGGGGGCTTTGCCCTCCACACCCCACCTTCTTAAATATACCAACTCTGAGACCGCACTACAGTAACAAAGAAGGCAAAATACTGAAGGCAGCCAAGCAATTTTTTTCCCAGGGAAATAATTTACTTATATACCGCTTCGGTATTTTGCCTTTTCGCGCTATAAAGTTAGATCTAGATACATTCGAAAGAATGCGTCTTCGATCAGCTAATAGGGAAAATAGATAGCCAAATCTCCAAATCAAAACACTTGCACAGATCTCTTTCCATGCATGGAAACAAACTATGCAATGCCATAAAGCATATTCAGCATGAAAAATAGTCTCTCAGCAGCGTATTGTGCTCAATAAAAATTTAATAACAGACCATGGCTTTGTCAAATTGGTCTCTTCAGTGCAATTCCCATTAAATGTGTAAGCTAAGTGTTTAAATACAGAAATAAAGCTACTATTCCTTATATAATCATGTTACAGATTTCTGCATAGCAAAATTAATGAATATGCAATATGGATCAGCAGAATGGCACATTTAAAAATTCAGATAAGGTAATTAAATGAAAAAAAAAATCAAAACGCAAATATTGCAAAAATGCAGAAAAACAGTTTGCATAAAATCTCATAATAAGAAATAAATCATATGTGTAGTTCTCATCTGGAATAATTAGAAGATATGCTTACAACTGAGAAATATACTTAGAGGGTGCCCAAGAAATTATTGAACATGGTAAAATCTAATTTAGATATAGCTTAAACAGTTTCCTGGATGCAAAAATAAGCATGTTAATGCCAGCAAATGTAGTTGCTAATTTAAATTGCATATTGTATTCCAAAATACTTTATACACACACACACACACACACACACACACACACACACACACACACACACATATATAATGTGTGTGTGTGTGTGTGTGTGTGTGTGTGTGTGTATATATATATATATATATATATATATATATATATATATATATATATATATATGCATTTTTTATAAGAAAAATGTTTGCATGTTGCCAAAATATCACATTCAATGGTGGAGAGTAAAATACCAAAGATGACTAGTAATGCACAAAATACAGAAAATTGATATCACCAGATCTAGTGAAGACAAGTATCTAAAACTACCTAGTTGTAATCCTTACTGATTAATATATTTTACTCTAAATAATATCAATCTGCCCATATGCTACCTTGAGAAATAGCTAATAATATTACAGGTGAATCAAGTAAATATTATATCCTAAATCAAACACAGCAATGCCATCTTGTGATTCATTCATACATAGGTAAGTGCTAGGCAATAGGTCAGTAGACCATTACAAACTTAGCCATTCTGCTACTAAACACACACACACACACACACACACACACACACACACACACACACACACACACACACACACACACACACACACACACACACACACACACACACACACACACACATGGATCTACTGTGCCAGATTAACATAATATCAAAAAAGTATCAACTCATATATCTTCACATAGTTTAATTTAACCTAGGGTGGGATTATAAAAGCCCCAAATTAACAATTCACATTTGTTCTTTTCCACACTGTTATGGGTTTGAGATCTATGCCTATTGGACACCTCAACTTATGTTCATCAATGAATATAAACTGTGCAATAGAATGTACTGGACTGTGTTTATATAGTGATTTGCCTTCCTTCTTGCAATACAAGTTGCTGTAGTGGAGGAAAATCCTTTGTTTCTAGACATGAGTTTTGCCAACATAGAAAGTGCTGCAAGTAAAGACTACTATATAGACCCAGTCAGACTGCCATGTACGTAATTCACAAACTTAATAAGTTTTTCCTGTTTTGCCACATGTAAAAAACTATGTTTACAAACATGTTTGTAAAATACACAGTTTCTGGATGGGAAACAACCCTTGGGTTTTAAACCCAAATATGTTTGAGTACCGTTAGTTTTCAAATGGCATTTAAATATGGAAAACATTTTTCCTAAATGTCTGTTTTTCTTATAAAAGGAGGCATAGACATCAAGTAGTGCACACTCAAAAATGTAGTCAAAGTAAACGTTATTGTCATTCAAGACAGAGGAAAAAGTGTTTCGCTGCACAAAATTGTGATACTCAGGCTTGTACCATACGAATGACAGTTTACAGAAGGACAGTAGATTAAATTAATAAAACATTTTAATTAGATAAAAATAAAAAAGGATACAGAAAGTAAATAAAATAAAACAAATTTGAATATCAGAAACACAACACATACAAATACAGGAATAGACTCAGTAGAAATATAAGGATATGCAAAAAAAATATACTATAATAAGACAGGCACAAATGTAAACTTACCCATTTATTTAGTAAATGAAAATGCTTCTGTATTGCCTGTTTGATTTTAAATAGATTGCTACCATAAGTCAAAATAAATCTCATCTAGGAATGGGATGGAGTATTGTGATCTTCTGTTTTGGTAGTTTAACAAAATCCATCACACACATGTATGTCAGTGGGCCGGATTTACGAAGGCTTGCACGGAGTCTAAGAGTAGTGTAAGACGGCAGACAGCCAATATGTCTGCCGAGCGATCCAGCAACAGCCAGCAGGGGCGTGCATGAGAGCTTCTAAAGCTACTCTTGCACGGACAGTGTTATGTTATGCAAATTACCTCATTTGCTGCTGAAAGCTATGCAAAAGAGGTAAATTTGCGATCCAGGAAACACTAACCTGTCCGTGGAAGAGTAGTGTTATTTGCAGAAATGTACTCCGTTGGTAACGCAGTACCATTCTGCAAATAGCTAAACGGAGCTATGACAGCTCCAAATAAGAATGCATCCAGTTGAGGAAGCATGCCAATGGCCAAATATAAGGCCATTGGCATTTTTATAGGTTGAAAATTAATAAATATTAATTTTTTTTTTTTTCCCTGATCTCCGATGTTTAAGCATAACGCAGTGCCGCGCAAAAGTGCGGCGCTTTAAAAACCAGAAAATAATTAAAAAATAGCCAAAATAGGCATGTTTAATAAAAAGATTTTTCTGCCACGCAGGTGGATGGCAGGCTGAAGACAACATGGCTACTGAGTAGTGGTTGCTAAGGGGGGAAGCTCAGTTTGAGAGATGTAACCAAGCATTAGTAGGCAATCCTATGCAAATGAGGATAAGGATAGTGAATCCCAATTTTCCCTAGTATGTGAGCCATGTCCCTAGAGTGTAAGTGTAGGAGTAGGGGAGTAATAGAGTAGAAGATAGGTGACATCATGAGGGGGTATGTCTGAAAGACTGTAAGCTTATTGGAGCAGAGTGGCTTATGTTTGCCATGAGTTGCTCAGGATTGCAAGAGGCGTGTCTACAGTTGTCCTAGTTGAAACCCAGAAACCAAAGGTGTACACCGTGGATATATCTGAAATTTCTTGCAAACGTGCTTACACCGTCTGCGCGTGTGTGCATACCTGTAAGCCTGTGTGCACGCGTGTTTGCACTTGTTTGCACGGTGCTGCCCCTTGTGGAAACAGAAATGAAAAAGGAAGGAAAAGAAGTAGTAGGAAGTTAACCAAGGAGAACTAGCAGAGCTGCCAGGTTAAATATATCAGAATCAGCCAATTACACAGGCAGTAGACTAGCCCAGCCCTGCCCAGCACTTTAAACTCTGCAAACACTATTCCCCCATGTTTTTTCTCAAGAACTCTGCAACACTGCAGTATACAAAGAGTGAAAACTTAAAAATCTTAAGTCAGACAAAATGTTAGGGATTGCTATTGCTATCATAAGCCAACATGTGCAAGATGCTGAGGGTGGTGCTATTGCGAATGCTGCTGTGCAACCCACAGTGAGGAGACAGAGATGAGTATACAGAGCAAGGGTAACATACCAGGGGCTACATGAGCTAGAGATAGTGGAGCACTATAGAGTGGACAGAGACCTCCTGCAGCAAATTGTTGAGCTGTGCCGGCCACGCCTCACACACAGAACCAACAGAGGGGAACCCATCCCTGTGGATACTAAGGTAGGTGTTGGCCTACAAATACTAGCTACAGGTACCTTCCAGAGACCAACTGGTGATATGATGGGGGTTTCACAGGCATCAGCATGCAGGGTACTGCACCATTTCCTGGATGCCATGTCAGCACATGTCGGTGAGCATGTATATTTCCTCAATTCCCGTGAGGCATTGGCCAGCAATATGCGTCTTTTCCACCAAATAGCAGAATACACTGAGGTAGTGGGTGCAATAGACTGCACGCACATACACATGAAAGCACCACCCAGTGAGCAGGGTAGGGTCTACATCAACTGCAAGGGCTTCCCCTCCATCAACTGCCAGGTTGTGTGCGATGCCCAAGGCATAATAATGAATGTGTGTGCTGGCTGCCCTGGAAGCTATCACGATTCCCACATCTGGCATCTGACACAGCTGTACCAGAGATTTGCCAATGGCGACATCCCTGATGGTCACCTAGTGGGGGAAGCTGGATACGCACTGGAGCCGTGGCTGGTGACACCCATCAGAAATGCACACACACCCGAACAAGAACTCCATAATGAGGCACACACACAAACAAGAAACATAATCGAGCTTGTGTTTGGGATGCTCAAGTCATGGTTCCGGTGCCCGGACACATCTGGTGGAGCCTTGCAGTACTCACCAACTACATGTACCCAAATTGTCATGGTATGTATCGTGCTACAAAATATGATCCTGCAAAAACAGCTGCAGCAGGAACAGCATGGGGCAGGGCCAAACAGCCCCCCACCATTGCCAAGGCCTGTACAGGCACAGCGTGACTCAGAGGAGGAACAACCTGAGCCTGCCCCAGTAGGCAGAAGGAGGCGTGCCCAGTATGCCTTGGCCTTGGCAAAGAGGCAACATATAGCACATACACTGACTCAGTAGGAACCCTGGAAATGACACCCCTCTCTGACTCGCACATACAATAAAAGGGATGCCTAACTTGACACTACCTGTTTTCAAACATGTATAGGGAGTGTACTATGTGCATCCGACATAGGCAGCCCTGCAGCACCACCTGAGGCATGATTGCCCTATTTTAAGCAATATAAAGCAGTGCTAAGCACATTTTACCACTGTTTAGCATATTTAAGCACAATTGCGTGGACCTGCACACCACGCAAACTAGCGTAACGTTGGGCAACATTGGGCAATGTTGGGCAAAGTCAGGCAAAGTCGAGCAAAGTCGGGTAAACACGCTCACACCTGCTTTACTGTTCCTTAACCAGTCAGGTCTGCCAAGCAGGAAAATAAAAAGCAGTCACAGGGCTCGAACTCAGGATACTGTGCACTATAGTCACAGTACTGAACCACTAAGCCATGACAGCATTTCACTGGCACAGACACAGCAGGACAATTGTAGACTAACGCAAACACAAACAAATGCTGTATCATGCCCACTGAACTTCCCCCCAGGCCCATGCAGACAGACAACAGCAGGCCAGGCAGTGTGATGTGGGTTGGGTAGGCTATGAAGTCACAAACTAATATAAGTGAAATTGGAAGCTAAGATCTGTAGTACAGTAGTATACCTCAAGCCAGTATGATAGGCAACAGTGCAGACTGAAATGGAGTACCTGCCATAGCAGTGCAGGCCTAGCAAATGTGTATAAGTGTCAGGTGAACCTCTCATTCTATGTACACCCACAGTAACAATCAGGTGTGCCCCCGGGTAGAAATGTACAAATAATAGCTGTTCCCCCCTGTATATAAAAATGTTGATAAGTCTATGCAAAGTGACTTATGGAAGCCCTGCAGACACAGCGTGCTTCCTGTCGATGTACAACACAAAGGTGAGCCCTGAAGTAAAAACCAACTTGATTTTTCACAAACATATAGTATATATGTCCATACTGGGCATGCTCACACACTTAAATAAATGAAGCAAATGTCAGTCAACAACATACTGAAAGGTCATACTGGGCATGCTCACACACTTAGGCCATGTCTAAGTACAGCAGTGGGCCACAAATATCTGGCAGTTTTAGTTCTTACCCTAGAAACTTGTCACTATTCACCAATCCTGCCTTGTGCACACAGTTATATGAAAACAGACCCATATAATATATTGGACTCCTGTCATAATCAAACTATGTACTACAAGTACTTAAGTTGTTCAAAGAAAGTGAAAATTCAAAGAAGATCAATAAATCTCTGATCAGTATCATCAATAAACAATGAGCACTCCTAACATTATCCAATCCATGTTCTGGCAAAAATATTGTCAAAGAGTCCATAGAAAGCCATGAAGCTTTCTTTTGCTATGCCATAAATATCAATGTAAACTCATATATGTTCTGAGTCAGTGCAAACTGTAAATGAATACATGTACATGACTGACATTGCCAGCATCTTGTCAGACAGGTTCATACATATTTATCCCCCTCTCACTGACAAAAGGGCCCATTATCATACCTGGAGATTGTGAAAACCCAGAAATCACATATACAATGGTTAAACAGCACTTTCCAAACCTAAAAACCTGGCGTCTATGGGATGACATGGTTTCCCTAGCTGTGTCATATGTGAACTCCAAAACAAACAGACCCTGCACCTGAACAGTCTGTTGAAACTCACCCTCTGTACAGGATATGAAACTGTTGAATGCATTACAGCAATGTTTGGCACACTCCACAAGTGTTGGTGCACAACAGACCATGGGAACTATTGTCTTATAAGCCTATTAATCCTGATCTGCAAGGCCATCGAGTCCATCATGATGGAACTCATAAACAGAGCTATTGGGAGCCTACAAACACCCAACCCTACCAATTATGGCTTGGTCAGGGGCAGATCAGGGTTCACAAACCTGCTAGACTGTTTTCAAGGCAGTCACCCAGGACATACATCAATGAAATGAGCTACACATGTCCCACATAGACCTTGAAAAGCCCTTTTCCATCATCCCAGACACATGTCGTACCCACAAAATCAACAACCTGTGCATAAATATATATGTCATCTGATGGATTGCCAACTGGGGCACAGAT